>NW_017308293.1:153944-163651 GCF_000935625.1 Nanorana parkeri | reverse complement strand
CACTTTGTTTCTCTTTGAGAGATTTCTCTTTTTAAATTACTCCCTCTCCAGTATTTCATAGCTCTATCAACTCCACAAAATTTTAGACCCGATGGGTCCTTGTTATGGCACAGTTTGAAATGTTTAGATACACTATGTTTAGTGAACCCATTTTTAATATTATTAATGTGTTCCTGTATCCGAATCTTAAGCTGTCTCGTGGTCCTCCCCACGTATTGTTGCCCACACGGGCATTCGAGCAAGTATGTGACATGCGTTGTTCCACAGGAAATAAATTCATTTCTATTAATCTTCTTATTATTTCTATTAGACTGGAATTGTGTTATTTTTCTTTTTTGTTTTGTTAAGCGGCATCCTACACATCTCCCACACGGATAAAATCCTATTCCATTAAACAATGTCAGTGGTTTTTTAGGGGGTTCTATGACATTATGCACCAATTTGTCCTTTAACTCAGGGATTAGTGATGCTCTGAACTCAGGGATTAGTAACCCACTGGACTCAGGGATTAGTAACGTTGGATTTAGGGATTAGTAACAAGCTGGACTCAGGGATTAGTGATGCGCTGGACACAGGGATTAGTGACACGCGATTTAGGGATTAGCTGGACTCAGGGATTAGTAACGCTCTGAACTCAGGGATTAGTAATACACTGGACTCAGGGATAACGCTGGATTTAGGGATTAGTAACAAGCTGGACTCAGGGATTAGTGATGCGCTGGACACAGGGATTAGTGACACGCGATTTAGGGATTAGCTGGACTCAGGGATTAGTAACGCTCTGAACTCAGGGATTAGTAATACACTGGACTCAGGGATAACGCTGGATTTAGGGATTAGTAACAAGCTGGACTCAGGGATTAGTGATGCGCTGGACTCAGGGATTAGTAACAAGCTGGACTCAGGGATTAGTGACGCGCTGGACTCAAGGATTAGTAACGCTGGATTTAGGGATCAGTAACAAGCTGGACTCAGGGATTAGTGATGCGCTGGACACAGGGATTAGTGACGCGCGATTTAGGGATTAGCTGGAGTCAGGGATTAGTGACGCGCGGGACTCAGGGATTAGTAACTCAGGGATTAGTAACCCACTGGACTCAGGGATTAGTAACGCTGGATTTAGGGATTAGTAACAAGCTGGACACAGGGATTAGTGACGCGCTGGACTCAGGTATTAGTAATGCGCTGGACTCAGGGATTAGTGACGCGCTGGACTCAGGGATTAGTAACTCAGGGATTAGGACTCAGGGATTAGTAACGCTCTGAACTCAGGCTGGACAACTAGCTGGAGTAACAAGCTGGACTCAGGGATTAGTGACATGCTGGAGTCAGGGATTAGTGATGCGCTGGACTCAGGGATTAGTTACTCGCTGGACTCAGGGATTAGTAACTCAGGGATTAGTAACTCAGGGATTAGGACTCAGGGATTAGTAACGCTCTGAACTCAGGGATTAGTAATACACTGGACTCAGGGATAACGCTGGATTTAGGGATTAGTAACAAACTGGACACAGGGATTAGTGACGCGCGATTTAGGGATTAGCTGGACTCAGGGATTAGTGACTCGCTGGACTCAGGTATTAGTAATGCGCTGGACTCAGGGATTAGTGACGCGCTGGACTCAGGGATTAGTAACTCAGGGATTAGGACTCAGGGATTAGTAACGCTCTGAACTCAGGGATTAGTAATACACTGGACTCAGGGATAACGCTGGATTTAGGGATTAGTAACAAGCTGGACACAGGGATTAGTGACGCGCAATTTAGGCCTGATGAAGGGGACCCTGCGAGGCCCCGAAAGCGCTTGCCAATGAGATATAGCTATACATATAGCACACTACTCAGCAGTAGGGATGTTAGGCAACAAAATAGGCTGTCCGCAATGGCATCCCACAGGAACTGTACATACAGTAGTGGTATTACTACCGCTACTGTATGTGACATCTTCCCTAAGGGCTGTTGGTTGCTAGGAAGATGGCAGCCTCTGGTGTCATAGTGATGCAGCCCGCCTTATTCAACCGCAAGCTGGGAGATTCCTTGGCTTTTAAACAAAGGGGTGGGGATGCTGGTGACATATAGTAACTGACCTAATATGGGCCCATGGCTATATGTGGTCAATGACATTGACCACATATAGTCATAGAAGGGAATTTAAAACTGGAGCAGAAAATCTGTAACAGCTGTGCATGTTAAACAATTAGCTTCTCTCTTTGTCAGGGACCAGGACATCTCCAGGTGGCACCGTGGTGCTGGAGCAGATCCTGCAGTTCCAGTGCTCACCTGCAGGTGTCTCTGGGCAGTCAGTGGCTGTCTGGGACTTGAGCACCTCCAGGTGGCGCTGTAACGCTGGAACCAGAACCTGAAGCTCCAGGGTTCACCTGCAGGTGGCTCTGCAATTAATTATTTTCTGTGTGTATATTAGGCCCCATTCACACCTATATTTCAGGTGTAATTAGGGATTCCTGTGTCAAAAAACACATACATTAACACTGGTACCGTATATAGTAGTGGCCCCCACGGGACTAAAAAATGTGTCCAGTGGCCCCGACTAAATTGAGTTTGAGACCCCTGCTGTACGGGCTCCTCGGCAGTTGACAACCAATTGTATCTTCCTCCGCCCACCCCAGCTGCTATTGGGTAAGAGGGAGAGGGCAGCACTGCCATTGGTTGCTCATGTATTTTAGCAGAGTAGGGACAGAGAAGACGCATCAAAGCTGCTTGGGGCTTCACATGTGAGAAACATCACTGTTCCCCTACCAACACCACCCACTACCCGGAGAGGAAGAAGAGGACATGACAAAGCACATGATCTAGTACATCAAAACTGTAAGTCCCTTTCTATCTTAAACTGTTGTCATCCACACTTTGCGTTACATTACTGTCATCCGCACTTTGCGTTACATTGCTGTCATCCGCACTCTGCGTTACACTGCTGTCCTCCGCACTCTGCGTTACATTGCTGCCCTCCACACTTTACGTTACATTGCTGTGCTCCGCACTCTGCGTTACATTGCTGCCCTCTGCACTTTACGTTACATTGCTGTCCTCTGCACTTTGCGTTACATTGCTGTCCTCCGCACTTTGCGTTACATTGCTGTCATCCGCACTCTGTGTTACACTGCTGTCCCCCACACTCTGCGTTACACTGCTGTCCCCCGCACTCTGCGTTACATTGCTGCCCTCTGCACTTTACGTTACATTGCTGTCCTCCGCACTTTGCGATACATTGCTGTCCTCCGCACTTTGCGTTACATTACTGAGCTCCGCACTCTGCGATACATTGCTGTCCTCCGCACTCTGCGTTACATTACTGAGCTCCGCACTCTGCGATACATTGCTGTCCTCCGCACTCTGCGTTACATTACTGAGCTCCGCACTCTGCGATACATTGCTGTCCTCCGCACTCTGCGTTACATTACTGAGCTCCGCACTCTGCGATACATTGCTGTCCTCCGCACTCTGCGTTACATTACTGAGCTCCGCACTCTGCGATACATTGCTGTCCTCCGCACTCTGCGTTACATTACTGAGCTCCGCACTCTGCGATACATTGCTGTCCTCCGCACTCTGCGTTACATTACTGAGCTCCGCACTCTGCGATACATTGCTGTCCTCCGCACTCTGCGTTACATTACTGAGCTCCGCACTCTGCGATACATTGCTGTCCTCCGCACTCTGCGTTACATTACTGAGCTCCGCACTCTGCGATACATTGCTGTCCTCCGCACTCTGCGTTACATTACTGAGCTCCGCACTCTGCGATACATTGCTGTCCTCCGCACTCTGCGTTACATTACTGAGCTCCGCACTCTGCGATACATTGCTGGCCTCCGCACTGTGCGTTACATTACTGAGCTCCGCACTCTGCGTTACATTGCTGCCCTCCGTACTTTACGTTACATTGCTGCCCTCCACACTTTACGTTACATTGCTGTCCTCGGCACTTTGCGATACATTGCTGTCCTCTGCACTTTGCGTTACATTGCTGTCCTCCGCACTTTGCGTTACATTACTGAGCTCCGCACTCTGCGATACATTGCTGTCCTCCGCACTCTGCGTTACATTACTGAGCTCCGCACTCTGCGTTACATTGCTGCCCTCCGTACTTTACATTACATTGCTGCCCTCCGCACTTTACGTTACATTGCTGCGCTCCGCACTTTACGTTACATTGCTGTCCTCTGCACTTTGCGTTACATTGCTGTCCTCCGCACTTTGCGTTACATTGCTGTCATCCACACTCTGCGTTACACTGCTGTCATCCGCACTCTGCGTTACACTGCTGTCCCCCGCACTCTTCTGCGTTACATTGCTGTCCTCTGCACTCTGCGTTACATTGCTGTCCTCCGCACTTTGCGTTATATTGCTGTCATCCGCACTCTGCGTTACACTGCTGTCCTCCGCACTCTGCGTTACACTGCTGTCCCCCGCACTCTGCGTTACACTGCTGCCCCCCGCACTCTGCGTTACATTGCTGTCCTTCGCACTTTAAGTTACATTGCTGTCCTCTGCACTTTGCGTTACATTGCTGTCCTCCACACTCTGCGTTACATTGCTGTCCTCCACACTCTGCGTTACATTGCTGTCCTCCACACTCTGCGTTACATTGCTGTCCTCCACACTCTGCGTTACATTGCTGTCCTCCACACTCTGCGTTACATTGCTGTCCTCTGCACTTTGCGTTACACTGCTGCCATCCGCACTTTGCGTTACATTGCTGTCCTCCACACTCTGCGTTACATTGTTGTCCTCCGCACTTTGCGCTACATTGCTTTCATCCGCACTTTGTGTTACATTACTGAGCTCCGCACTCTGCGATACATTGTCCTCCACACTCTGCATTACATTGCTGTCCTCCGCACTTTGCGTTACATTGCTGTCCTCCGCACTTTGCGTTACATTGCTGTCATCCGCACTTTGTGTTACATTACTGAGCTCCGCACTCTGCGATACATTATTGACCAATGCACTCTGCGTTATAACTGACCTCTGTCCCAATACTAAAAACCGATACCAGCACTTATATTTTTCAAATTGACTTAGGTATCTTAGGTCCGGTTGGGGACCTTGTGACCGCCTTCTGGGGAGCCACGCAATGCCTGCTTAAAGCGCTTCTGCCACCCGCACATCTCCCCTTACTAAGACCCTCCCTACCCCTCCTGACAAGCTTTGCCCAATACCCCAATACATTAGGCCAGAACCCCAGAGTAGAGCAGCAGCACAGAGTATGTGGCAAATGTATATACTATTATTCTGCATTGCTCTATGTTTTGCTGGGATTTGTAGTCCTCTATAGCTAATGGTATTATTCCGCAAGGCTGTATAATGTATTGCTGGGATTTGTAGTGCTCTATAGCTGGTGGTATTCTGCTTTTCTGTATAATGTATTGCTGCGGTTTGTAGTCCTCTATCGCTATAGGTGATTATTTACACAGTCCTGGTGTTTGCTGAAATTGAAAAGCTTTTGAGAGTTTTCCTCTTTCTAAAGTCTGAAGCAATACCTGAGGAAGAAAGAAAAACTCTTGAAAGCTTGTCTTCTAAGTATTAGGTTAGTACAATAAAAAGGTATCATCGCATACCGCATTACGGTATTACGCTTAGTTATATATACTTCTTTAGTTTTTTTCAGTGGTATGATTTAGTGGTGAAAATTATTAGTGCCCCCCCATTTTGACTGTGGTATCTTATGTGCCCCCCCCCCCTATATATTATTCCTAGAGTCGCCACTGCCTGGGAGGGTATTTAATCCCTCCCTGCAATGGGGATTTTGCCACAGTATTGCTGCCTTAACCTGAGTCCTGTAGCCTGTTGCCTCTTTGGACCCTGACTCCTGACTCCTTCGCTCCTGTGGCCCTGCTACCCTGGTTGACTTGCCCTGTTGTACACAAACTGCTTCGTATGATCCTAGGCCAGAAGCCCAAATCATTGTGCCCTTTCATCAGTGGGGATTTCAATTACAAAAATTACAATTACAAAAAGTAGCAAAGATCTAGGAAGTAGCAGTAAATAAAAGAGCGTGGAAAAGAAGCTGGGGAAGGAGAGAAAAAGAGAGGAACATATATAGGGGGATAAAAAAGGCTGCAGATAAGCAAGAGGAGGAAGAGGGTAAGAAAAGGGAAGTCCTGTACACCCCGGGGACAGCAGGGCCCGATGACCGACAGTGTACTAAAGGAGTGATGTATAATTCGAGGACAAATTGGTCCCAATAGAACCAGGTGTGTGAGAAGGACTGGGTTGCATCCCTGAGAGCAGCCGTAAGGTATTCCATGTCTCGAATCTCAGACACTCTGGTCAACCAATGCGCCACTGTTGGCGGCGCTGATTGCTTCCACATACTGGGAACACATGCTCAAGCTGTGCTCAGCAGGTGTCTCAGCAGCGATTTACCATATCTCCTCCCGGAAATTGGGGTCAGATTCAGGAAGACCGCCGGGCCAACAGTGAGGGCAACGCCCGTCAGTTGCTGAACAATATCTAGGACCTGATTCCAAAAAGGAATGATCCGAGGACAGTCCCAAAGGACATGTAGCAGCACCCTTTGCGTACCAGGCCGCGCCAACAGAGATCCGGATGCTGTAGAAATATTTTGGAGAGTACAGAAGTCGTCCTATACCAACGTGTCATTACTTTATATGTAACCTCCTGGTCAGGGGGCGTAACTAGAAATCACAGGGCCCCATAGCAAAATTTTGTATGGGGCCCCACGTGATTGCTAGTTATGTCATTTGCAGAGCCCACCTGATATACCAAACAGCCCACCTGAGAGTGACCCTGCAGAGCCCACCATAGACTCTCTATAGTGGGCTCTGCAGGGTCTCAGATGGGCTGCACACCTCTTACCTGTCAGCGCTGTCCGCCTCCGTGCCCCCCGGGGCCCCGTCGCTTCTGTTTTCTCTTCTCCTTCTCGGGCTCGGCCGCTCTGTAGCTGCAGCCGGCGAGAAAGAGAAAACAGAAGCGAGCGAGCGATCTCCGCGGCGGTAGTGTCCCATCCCTAGTCCCGCCGGCGAGGCAACATTGCTGACATTGCTGACACTAAATGATATTGTTCAGTAATTCATATCATATTATGCTCAGCTTAATTATGAAGGATTTAGTGAATAGGTCCTATATTTCAATAATATATCTTAAATACATTATGGAAATAGAACAATGGAGAGAATCCAAGAAAGCATGGAATCTGGCAAGCCTCAGTAAAATGGGTAGGGTATGATGATCATATAAGAAAATAACTTTTTACACATAAATCTAATGTACAACAGCCAGGATGAGCTGGAGTATTCCTGTAATAAACACAGTTATCCCAAACTGTAAAACATGTGGAAAAAGAATTGTCCATAATGTGTTGAAGCTTCTCTATAAGTATGATAAATTCACAGTTCTCAATTTCTTTTAGATATTCCCGGAGAAGAAGATAGCCTGTGTTGAAGTCTTTCCATTAGCATAATAACCAGTTTGATGAGATGGTCTAATGCACTGGGCTTAAAAGTACTGCATAGAATTTAATATAACAAATTGGGACTTAAAAATTGGGAAGGAAAAGTAAGGTGCTAGCCAATGTGAGATTTACCCAAGTTACTATGATACATTTTAAAGGGATAATAAAGGACGCTTTGTACATATTTTTTATTTATTATGGTCAAGGCAAAAAAAGTTTATTTTCTGCGTAAGAAATATATGAACATTTTCATAACAATTCTAAGTATAACTACATCTAGCCAGCAGATACAGATTTATGATCCTCTTCGCATGTTTTCCATGTTTTTGTAAAAAGCCTGCTGTTTAAAGAGCTCAGAAACTCCAGCTAAAATTTACCCACAAACACACGTCAATTAGTTGGCAGAGAAATTCCTCCCCTTCTCTTCCTCCAAATACCTCTATCCAAGAGATTTCTTTGTGAAACATGGATATGGAAATTTCAAAGTACTCTGTGAATACTTTGAAAGGTATAAAATGTTTATTTTTTGTAAATAAATGTAATCATTTTAAAACAAAAACGTCACTAGTTGCATGCTTACTTCAGGTCAGTATTTCAGAAAGTGATGTGGCCAGAGAAAGCCAGGCAATTAGTATTTTTAGAAGGTGGTAAGCAAAGGCAGCATATTTCTTAAATAAATAGATCAGAGAATTAATAAAGTACAACCAGGAAAGATAGTCTGTATATTTATTGAACATGTATAGCTATCCCATGCATGTGCAATATTTTATCATTAAGCTGATTGCTTCCGCATGTGTAACTAGAAAACTTTAAAATGATTATAGTTCCATTTTAAGAGGAAGTTATGGGCAGTTTATATTATAAACTGATCAGGAAATTCTCGAAGTACTGAAGACAGATTGTCCCCACTGGTTTGAGTTAAATAAATCCTAACTCTTCCTAAAATGTCTTTATTCAAGCACATATAGGACATTTAATAATGAGCCTACATACATACCTTTCCTGCTGCCCATACAGTCTAAGTTTGTTCACTTATTAGGGGTATGTGCTAAGACAACATTTTATCTTGTGACAAGTTCTCTTTAAATAGGCTTCATTGACATGTACCAAACATCATTGATTTTTTTAATGAAAATTATATTTTGTCCAAAAACACCAGATGTTATTATAAATAAGCATCAGTTTCCCCCTCTCCTCACTATACACACTGTTACAGCTTCATTCCTTGTAATCTCCTCTGCAATGCTCTGAATTATCAAAACTACTTACAACAGCTGTACAATAAATCTACAACAAACAATCAAGTTTACAACAATCTACGCAGAAAAACAACTTTATTTCAAATGTCGGAGCCGTATCCTCAGTGACTGTGTGACCAGATTGAGCATGTAAGCTGCGACTCAGAAGAAAGTATGAGCATGGTGACAGCTCACATGATGAATCTTGTCAGAAGGTATGTAAAAATGGCAGAGATAACAAACAGCTCAACCCACACTCCCTCCTTGGTAAGAAAGGAGAAGAAAAATGAAAGAACACATATTAGTTGGGCGAGAAACATAGTCTGCTGCTGAAGAAATCCCAGCTCCTTGCAGAGTCTAGAAGGGAGGATTTGTGGGCGGAGTCTGAGAAGAGGCAGAATCAGAAGACTCGCCGTCAGCGTGTTGTAATCCTTCACATGAACCAGCACAGAGGGTGGCTTTCAGCACACATAGGGACCACGGAGAAGAAAAATAGCCACCCTCTTGCAGGAAGTTGTGGCCAGAGAAAAATAAAACAGATTTGTTAACATTTAGAGCTAAACAATGACAAAAAATGTCCACAGCCATTTATTATTTATATAATAGAAGTTATTTTTTATTATTTAATTTATGAGTTCAGTGTCCCTTTAAGGACTGAAAATTGACCCATGATGATAACACATGCTGAGATGAGAACAAAGCATTTTTTGAGTCTCATCTTCTCCAGGGATCAGGGTGCAACACTTAGGGGTTGATTTACTAACCTTATAAACACACCACGAACATGTATACACCTCTGTAGTGTGTTCCCTCCCAGCATGATCTATGGGTGGAATCTAAACACCTTTGTAGTGTGTACACACCCAGCAGGTGTGTTCTGCAAAGCCCAGCATGAATTGCAAGGTGATGTTGTGTAAATTAGCTCTATGTTGTGTTGCTTGCGTTGATGAATGCAGGAATGTAAATGCATGAGCTAACCATTTTTGTCTAAACTGTGAAGCAGCATTATATATGCATCATGTGCATGATTTTTCC
>NW_017308293.1:84081-152482 GCF_000935625.1 Nanorana parkeri | reverse complement strand
GGACCCGCCTCCTCTTCTATCGACGGGCCCGCCTCTCTTTACATCACTGGCCCCACCTGCTCTTAGGTCACTGGCCAGTGATGTAAAAGGAGGCGGGGCCCCGCCTCCTCCTTCACTGCTAACTCTGGCCTCTTCTGCTGTAGCTGCTGGCTGTCACTTACACAGGGGAAACGCCGCTGCTGAGCTGTGTCAGTGACAGCCAGCACCCTTACATGCCATAGCGACCCAGGCGGCCCACACGGCATCAGAAGGGATACCCTGGCCGGACCCCCCTGTGCCCAGGCCTCATATCGGCCGCCTGGGTTGCTATGGTGATTGTTACGCCACTGCTCCTGGTACTTGTTACAGATAGATGCTTTATGTGCAAACATCAAGATTCTGTTTATTTGGGCGTCAGTAAAGGTCATCTGCAGATCCCATTCCCACTTACGGATGAAAGGCAGATCCACCGTGGACATAGCTTGTAGCAAAAACTTATAGGCCATCAAAGGACCCCACGGACCACGCCCCCACCCCCACACAGCTCCTCAAAGGGAGTAGTCTCTCGATCATCTAGCGTCACGCTGGGCAGAGATTTATGGAAGTACGAAAGCTGAAGGTGCCTCCATGAGTTAAGATTGGGGACTTGAAATTCCCTAGAAAGTACAGAAGGATCATTCCACTGTCCCTGATGAATAAAAGAAGAAAGCTGTATCCAGGCCAGCCTCAGTCCATATCCGGAAATGTTTTCTGTAAATCCCGGAACAAACCCAGGGTGGCCCAGGATAGGTGTTCGAGGAGAGGGAGAGATACCACATAAAGTGTAGAATCGTTGTACTGATAGGATAGGGCCAGCCAAAGGATGTTGAAGTAAGCTGGGGAGAAAGTGAAGTTCTACCCATGGGGCTCCCCGTAGTGGGAACTCTACACAGTCCTGCTCAATTTGGACCCATACTTTATGCTCTTCATGTTTACACCAATCTACTACTCGTGTTAAATGCGTAGCTAAATAGAGTTCCGGATCTGGGAATCCAATACACCCTGGGGTTTAGCGTGCAATAGGATGTCCCGTCTGAGCCTCACCGACTTTCTCTGCCATACAAATTTCAGGAAGACCGACCGAATCGCTCGCAGGAAATTTCTTGGAATGCGAATAGGCAGCGTCTGAAAAAGGTACGGAAGACGGGGCATCACGTTCATTTTCAGGACTCCCAAACCAGGATAATACCAGTGTCTTCCATTGCTGCAAGTCACTTTGAAAATTTGAAAGAGGTCTGCCGGGAGAGATGTACGCGATAGCGGATAGCCTGTGAAGCCCACCGAAAATTGAAGTTAGAATATAGCATCTGAAGTAGGGAGGCTGGAAGAGAAATGTTCAGGGCTTCGGATTTCTGCAGGTTTACCGAAATGAGTCGTCAATATCCAAAAAGGAATGAATCTTCCCCCCCGATGGGGAAGAAAGTTTGGGGACATAATTCTGCGCTGTTCGCAATCTGAGAGTGTTCGCTAACGACCGACTGCACTTATTGCCATACTCATAAAAGTTGCGCCTATTGCGCATGATCAGTCGTTTCGTCTTGTAGAGAGTATAGGAACGTAGTTGTTCCCGCAGAGGCGCCAACTCCTGTGCTGTCAAAAGAGAACAGTGTTTTTTGTGGAGCAATTCAAGTCATTGGATGTGGAGGAATAAGTCAATTATTTTAGCCAACCTGGCGGTTTTCAAGCGGTGACCATGTTTTAAAAGTATGCCACGAATATAGCTCTTATGGGCTGCCCAGAGCGTCAACGGATTGGGCACCGCTCCAAATACATGGACAATTCCTTAACTACATCGGCTGTAACCGTGGGGTCCTGAATCAAAGTTTCGTTAAGTTGCCAGGTGGCTGGACTTCAGGGGCAGGGACGGGGTTGGAGGAGCAATGAGACAGGGGTGTGATCCGAGAGGGCCACCTGGCCAATATCAGCACCCGATACCAAAGGAAGAGTATCATGTTTGAGTAAGAAAAAGTCTATACGAGTGTAAGAGTCATGAACTGTTGAGTAGTAGGAAAAATCACGCTCCTGAGGGTGGAGCACTCTCCAGACATCCAGTAGTTGAAATTTGTGTAGGGTCCTGTCAGGATCCAGAGCACCCCCAGGTGGTGCTGGAGCCGGGTCCTGCAGTTCCTGAGCTCGCCTGCGGGTGTCTCCAGCAGCCAGGGACTGTAAGGAACCTGCAGCTCCAGTACTCACCTGTGGGTGTGCCCCAGCTGTGACTGATCATCCCATCACCTGGTGCTTCCTGGGAGGGTATTTAGGCCCTACCTGCAGTCAGGAAGCTGGCTCAGTATTGTGTCGCCTGCACTTGACTGATTCCCATAAACCTGAACCCTGCTTTCTGAACCCTGCTTTCTGAACTCTGCTTTCTGAACCCTGCTTTCTGAACCCTGTTTCCTGAACCCTGCTTCCTATCTGCAGACCTGTCACCGACCCGGCTTGTTACCGGACCACTCTCTTTGATCCTGTTCCTGTACCGTGCTGCTGCCCTCCTGTTAACGACCCGGCTTGTACCTGACCACTCTTCTTTTATCCTGAGGCCTGCCATATATCTGCAGGCCTGTTACTCCTCCTTGTTGCTTCCCCCTGGCTGTAGGTGTATTACTTCACTGCTAAACCTGTGGGGGGTTGAGGGGGTTTGTAGTTTTGTTGTTGATAGAACCCTATCCTGTGTGGGCATATTAATTTGGTCCTGCGTGGGTACCTGCATGTGGTGTGAGGACGCCTGTGCATGGTACCCTGACAGAATACTGAGCCCCACCAACCAAATTGACCACGCAGGGACCTACAGACTTTTGGGTTTTTTTTGTTTTGTTTTTCCCTTGCTACTGTCGAGATGGATCTCGAGGGAATATATTATTATGCGCTCCTGGCATCCAAGGAGCCACAGCACTGCCGTCAGTTGTTTCAAGGCTTCCCCAGAGCAGACCTGTTAGAATACATCTGCAGGGCCCACGGTTTTATGGATGTGACTGGTCGTCCTTTTGAGGAGATCCAACCCCTAATCAAGATCTGTAGCGAACCAGCTCTGAGGGGTGATGATTTCTCCCCTTCGTTTACCCTGTCACAAGTTATGTCGCTGGTGTGGTTCCTAGAGGATGATCCCGCCGGGTTTTCTGCACACTACTCTGAATGCCCACCTGAGGACTTGTTGAAATATATTGAGGCGGTTGAGACCCTTATTGACCCGGGGGTCGTTGTAGTGACCCTTGCCAAACCCTTGCTCCAGAGGTGGTCTGACATACGGTCTAGGCAGTTTAGCCCCTTTACCAGAGCCCGATCAGGGTTAACCATGTTGCCCATGACAACCGCGGAGACTTTAGTTATTCCTGATGAACAAATCCGCTCCCAGTTTTCCGTAGCAACAGTACCTGTCTGCCAGTCAGTTACACCTGTTCCCAAGGCAGCCCAGCAAGACCCCTCATGTCTCTTAGCCGAGTATCGGTCAGAAGCTGAAAAGCTCGAAGAATGGACAGATTGTTCGGATGATGAGGATTGGAGCGACTGCTCTGAGGATGAGACTGTGGATGACCGTTTTAGATACTCAGGGTTCGTTCCAGTCCAGCCGGTTCCCGCTCCTGTTCGGGACGATCCTGTTGCTGTTCGGGACGTTGCCGTTGGAGACAATCCCGTTTCTGTTGGAGACGATCCTGTTCCATCCGATCCAGCTCCTGTTCCTGTCGATGATGATCCGTCCGATCCAGCTCCTGTTCCTGTCGATGATGATCCGTCCGATCCAGCTCCTGTTCCTGTCGATGCTGTTCCATCCGATCCAGCTCCTGCCCCAGTCGAGCCGATGCCGGTTCCTGGCCAACCTGCCCTGGTGCAAGATGCTTCATCCCTGGGGCCTGCCTTATCCACATCCCTCCATGCTATCCCGAGGGGTTAGAAGAGAGAAGAAACAATGTAAAATCTGCGCTTCTGGAAGGGGTACGATGTGAGAGCTGCTGCACTATATTTTGTGAAGATGATGAAAAATTTTTTGAGTGCGCAGCGCTATTAAAGTGAATAAAGTGTAATCCCCTCTCCGGGTATATAAAAATTAGTTACAAACAATGTTAATTGATCCTAAGGGGTAGGAAATTCTATAAAGTGAATATACAGATTTAATATATATGGTGAAAAAATAATCTATTGTGTTCCAATGGCGGTGAAAAATATATTTGTGAAATGCCACAACATAAACAATTGTTATACTCTTATATCCTCCTGGTGAAAAGAAAAACTGTGCATAAAATATCTAAAATTTTGTGCACGGTTATGTTGCCCGTGGACAATACAACTTTAAAACAATCCCAACTGGTGATTCATTTCTTATGCAAAAAACAAAGTATGTGATCGGTGATGTATTGAAGAGTGAATCCAGTGAAATCTTCAACCCTTGTTTCAAGATGGTAGATTACTAGATAACTTATCCCCACACCAGCGTGTATCAATGTCTCCAAACTGTCCCCTTTGGGGTGCGTACTCACCTCACAGCTGAGATAATAACGCGGAGATAATAGATCAGAGGGTCCACATCCGAGACGTCTCTTTTGGCAGTGTTCCGTCCGTTGTATTTTTATATAATTAAAAAAGCAAATCTCCTCATGGTACGGTAAGCATAAACGTTTATTATAAAAATATAGACAACTCACAGTTTAAAAACGAATAACCGGCCGGTATAGTGTAGCAACTAAATCCTCTGCTACTTCCTGGTATGGTGTGGTATCAGTATGGATAGGCCCGCCCGACGCGTTTCGTCACAATCGACGTCCTCAGGGGTTTGCAGGTCTATCCATTGATACCATCTTGCAGCTTATATAGATCGTATGAAATCCTTAATTGGAGTCCTTCATACAAGGAACCACTAGGTGTCCCCATAGCACTGAAAGCTAACTTCCAGTCTTTTGTAGTTTTGTTGTTGTGTAGCAAATAAACTGTGTGCATAGAACCCTATCCTGTGTGGGCATATTAATTTGGTCATCCTGCGTGGGTACCTGCATGTGGTGTGAGGACGCCTGTGCATGGTACCCTGACAGGTCCTGTGTATACGGTTGCGCACAGCCTGTGACAAATGAGAGACACCTCTGGAAGAGTCAGCCACTGGTTCCAACGTAAAGTTGAAATCCCCACCCAGGATCAACGTACCCTCCATGAATTCCCCCAATTTCTTCAGGAGCGACTCCAAAAAGGAGATCTGATCGACGTTTGGGAGATAAACATTAGCAAGAGTGTAGGTCTGAGAGTGGATGCGACCCTTCAAAAAAAGGAATCTGCCCACGGCGTCCGAGAGTTGGTCAATGAGTAGCCAGGGGAGTGATTTGGCCAACAATATGCTCACCCCCTTAGATTTGGTAGAGGGGGATGGAGTATGAAAAACCGTGGGGTAGCGGTGGTTATACAACCTAGGTACATTGGCAAGCTTAAAGCGGGTTTCTTGTAGGAAGGCAATATCAGCCTTCCGTTGCCACAGCTCCCCCAGGGCTATGGAACGTTTTCAGGGGTATTTAGGCCCCTCACATTACAGGAAACCACCTTTAAAGCCATTGCCACTGTGAAAGCAACAAGTCAGAGATCCCCGCTTGTCCTACAGGAAGTGACAAGAAAGCAAAAAGAGAAGCAAGAGGGGAAAATAGAGAGAAGGTGAAGAAAAGAGAAAAGAGAGAGAGAAGGGAAACAAGTAAGAGAAAAGCAATTTATGGAGTATATGAGAAAATACACACAGAAAAATATAGGAGAAAGAACATCCGAAGAAAATAAAAAAGAGAGAACATCTCTAAACTAAGTCGCCCCTCTCACTAAAGGGAAGAAGTGAGTACAAAGAAGGGAGTGGAAGGACATAACGGGGCCGAGCCCCCGGGTCAATAGGGTGTTTTTAATATAGAACTAAAAATAAAACGACCATAAAAAAAGGGAGTGGACGCCAGCCAACAGGGACAGCCGGCAGAGAAATGGCCCGAAAGGTCCCCCAGCTTCGAGGTTATCCCCCAGAGCACCCCAGAGGGTCCAAGAGGACTCCATAAGGAGGTGAGGGAGGGGGTATCTGACGCCCCACACCCCAGCCGGTCACATCCCGCTTAACACTACCAGCCCTATCCGTCCACGGACCTGTGCACAACAAAGAACAATCATGAGCGAATAGTAAACATAAACATGAACATCAGTAATAAGGTAACGCAATAGTAACTGTATAGGTCCAACCGGTGGCGACGCCCACTGCATGCTCCAGCCCCCCCTATCCAAGCAAGCATCCCTGCGCCGGGAGTAAACGCCAGAGCCCAGCATCAGGGGAGGCACGGAGAGGGAGGGTAAGAGCGGCCGGGCCCCCCTACCACTGAGTGGGTCATCAACTAGAGGTCTACATGAGAACACGTAATGCAAAACTGAGCAGAATTAGGCATAAAAAAGAGAGAAAAATGGTTAGTATCAGTACCACCTCGAAAGCACAGTTCAACTTCAGGGTTACGGAGCCTGTGGGGCAGGAACCTGGGGATGGGATAGCCATACGGATCTGTCTCTGCGCAGCGGCCGGGGGCCACAAAGGGGGGGAGCCAGGGTTGGTGGGTCTTCCAGCCAATCCGGGATGGAGATGGACATGTCTGCGAATTCATAAAGAACTGGTAGGTTGGAGTGATTACGTAGAAGCAAGAGAGAGCTCCCCTTACGGACAATCAGATGAAAAGGGTGAC
Source organism: Nanorana parkeri (assembly GCF_000935625.1). Taxonomy (NCBI): domain Eukaryota; kingdom Metazoa; phylum Chordata; class Amphibia; order Anura; family Dicroglossidae; genus Nanorana; species Nanorana parkeri. Next base: position 145,796 of record NW_017308293.1, on the reverse strand, counting down.
CCCATTGGTACGTGAGACCCCGTTCTCTTAGAGCATCAAGCAATGGCTTCATCACCAGTTGCATCTGTAAGGTTTTTCTGGGATACATCAGGGTAGAGGTGTACAGGTGAGCCATCGAACTCAAAGGGACCCTTTCGCCAGGATTTTTGAAGAATCTCTTCCTTCAAGGTGTAGGAATGCAGGCGGCATATCACATCTCTCGGTTGCATTGCGTCAGGGTTCCGTGGGCCAAGAGCTCTGTGCACTCGGTCAATGGTTATTGCAGAGTGTGCCGGACGATTCAGTAGGAGGTTAAAGATACCCAAAACTGTGGAGCATAGATCAGCAGGTGTTGTGGCCTCTGGAAATGCCCCGCATGCAAATGTTTTGTCTGCGGTTGCGGTTTTCCAAGTCATCAATAAGGAGGTGTAAGTGGGTAATACGTGCGGACATATCTGAGTTGAAACGCTCTGACGCAGAGACACATTCTCCTGCTCTATAGTAGTTACCCTGGAGTCTTTATCCGTCACCTGGTTGTGGATTACGGCGATGTCTTGTTATGGTGTCTTGTTACGGCGATGTGATGGTATGTCTGTTATAGTGCGGTCTTAACTCTAAACTATGAGAGTCTCCATCTTGGAGCACATGGGGGCAGAAGATTTCAAATTGGGTGCAGGTTTGTCAGGAGGAAGCCCAACCTCCTTAAAGGCATAGGAACACACAAGGGATCCCACACATCCCAATGACAGCTGAGAACCCCCATGCGTCACTGCACCAAATCGGTCAAGCAAAACAAATGACAAACGCACTCAACAATTTGTCACCAACTATACAGTAAGGTACACACGAAATGGGCTTTAAACAGTAAACAGTAGAAAGGCATCATGGCACACTCACAAGTCAGCATGTAAAACAACTTGTCTCACCACTAAGATTAATAACAGAGGTTTGGATACACGTCTTCTGCAGAAAATGTGAAAGCCGCACAGCCGTGCCAAGGCACCTCTTATAGTGCGGTCCTAGCTCCAAACTATGTCACTTTGCTGTAAACGAACGAACGAACGAATAAGAAACGAATAAGAAACGAAAACGAACGTTCGAACGAACTACCGCTAACGAATTTCGTCCGAATTGACTTTCACACCCGAATCCCGAAAAACGAAATAACACAAAATCGGAATTAAAACGAAACGAAACGAAACAAATTTTTTGACAGTGCACATGTCTAATGCTGGGGGTCAGATCTGCCATTCCCTGTGAAAAATGACCCCTGTCACTGTCCTGAGTCAGATGAAGGAGCCGGGAGGAACGAGTTGGCCAGCCCAGGGAAGAGATCGTTTAGCGGGGAGCAGGGAGGCAGCATGTAAGCTCCTGCCTCAGGTGCAGAGCAGTGGAGGATGGAAGAGCCTGGGGTCTACGGAGCCTGCTGGTCTCCGGCATGCGGCGCAGACGCCATCTTGGAGGAGCACGCCGGGGATGCTGGTCTTCAGGAGCCGGACGATGGCGGTGCCAGGCCAGATCGGCGTGTTGGGCAGTCTGCAGGTCATATGCCGGTGTTTAGTGTGGCTGCGGCCCGGGAGCTCAGCGTGTGTGCGGCTTCACCCGGCCATGTCCAAGCCACGCCCTTGTATTTTTAGTGCATGTGGTGGGATTGGAAAATACCACTGCTGTGAATTGGTTGTGATCTACCATGACAAGGGCAGATGGTATGCCTCCCAAGTTTCTGAGACAGGAAAGAGGGGCAATGTATTTAGGCAATAGATGCACCGCTGCACTATCCCCAGTTTTGTGAATCATTAGGAAATGCATATGCTGTAGCGCCCTCTATTATGTCGCTACTAAATTTAGTGTATATCTGGACTGTAATCAGTTCTGATACTGATATCTCAGAGTTCTGCTGGTTTCCCTGAGTCTGGTGGATTGATTGTTTGCCCCTGTTGCTGGGTTGGGGCCTCAGCATACAGTGAGGGAGGATCCATCCTCAGACTGTGATTATGCATCTGACTCTGACCAATCCCTGAGCAGGCTGACTCAGAGGTATGGTTGGAGGAAGGTGATACATGCTTTGGGACATCTTCCAGAACTCTCTGTCCCCTGGGGCTCTCCCTGGGAACAGGTCTGTGTGCTACAGGATGCCTGGCCTAGGCCTCAGCATGTGGCAGATGCTGGGGCCTAGAGGCCTAAGATACTGCAAGATGATTGGTCCAGGTCTCAGTATGTGGCAGATGCTGGGGGCCCAGAGACCTAAAATGCTACTGAAAAGGAACCTGATGGAAGCTGGGCTGGAGGTGGAATCTGCTTATGGAAGAGTGTCACCGAGGAGCTGGTGAGAGTTACCGTGTGGACCCTGTAAGAGATCCCTCATCCAAATCTCAGGTACTATACAGAAGAGAAGCAAGTTGGTGCACTACAAGTCCTTTGACAGTTCTCCTTCAGAGTCCTGGACTATTCCTGGCTGTTCTCTGGTGCTACTGCATATTACTGGTTGCTCTTACAGGACCGTTGTGCTACTGTTACAAGCTGTTGCTAAGGGTGAAGGCACAGTCCTCTATTTTTGATTACTCGGGTATCCTGCAACCCTAACCCTCTCCCCTATTTGCAAATGTGCAATAAATGCTAAAAAGACCCTACGACTCGAGCCTGTTTCTGTTCTGGAGTGTCAGTGTTGCTGGAGCTGAGAAAAGGGCCGGTGGCTGGCAAAACAGGTAGGGGAGCCCTAGTTCATATCGAGCGGCTCCTTCGCTACAATGCCACAAATGATTGGTTAAACCCAGGATTGTTTTTTTTCCATTATTCTGGCTTTTCAAAATAGCAAACAAGATAATTAAGAGGCAAGATAAAGGTTTTCATACAGAAAAACTATTTTACTAGTTAAATAGTACTTTTTCAAAGATATCTGTTCTTCAGTCAAAAAAAGGGACAAAGAAAAATAGCCAATACTTTATTAAATTAGGAAGACCCATCCTTGTTGGCTGACCGGAGAAACTTTAGGATTTCATATGTATTTAGAATCCATCAGCAGCTACTTGGCTGAAGAAATCACAGAAGAAAAAAGTATTTATTCCTACCTCCTAAAGACAATAAACTAAATTTAGCATGCTTGATAGGAGTGGAGTTACAGCTTACAGTAGATTGGCCTATTAAAGCCTATTTCCACCTTTGTAAGTGATTAGCATTTATTGTGGTAATTATGTAGTAATGGTGCAGTAATGATGTATATGTGTGCACATATTCATGACTCACATTGCTGGATTTTTAAATGTTTTATGGATATTTTAGTAGGTCTGAGTTTTCTCCACAGAAAACTCAGTCTGACACTGGGGTCAGATTTTAAAGCAGCAAAACCCCTCTCTGTGAGTCATTGTAACAAGATCACTGCACACCTGCTCTGCCTTTCCAGGTCACAATACACTGTCCGGGGTAAGTTGCCACTCTGAATCACTGGCGGAATTACCAGGGTCGCAGCGGTCACACTTGCAACCAGGTACTGGTGTTCCACCACTTGGGGGGGCCCAGAAAGGAAGAAGAGGGCCCGGCCCCGGTAACCACCGAGGCGCTGACATTGCCTCCCTGGGGGCCCTTCAAGGTTACATTCCGTCTCTCTTTGTGATATTCCTCTCTCTCTCCTGTGGCATTTCCCCTCTCTCTGTTACCCTGCTCCGTCTCTGCCTGTGAAATTCCCCCGTCTATATGTGCAACAAGCCCCTCTCGATGTGACAATGCCAGCCTGTTGCATGCAGCTCACCTGCGCTACTGGTCCATTGACAGTGAGCGGAGTGCTGGCGGAGGAGGATCTATTGGTGACAGTCTCTTGGTGACAGTCACTTTGTATATTGCCCCTTCAAGTGTTTTCTGCCCCCGGATGTCCCCTTACCTGCAACGATGCCTTTGCCCCTGGTAACGGTGGCGTTTTGTACCGCAGGGTGTGTGCCATCCCCAAATTACTGAAAAAGCACTTACCCACTCAGCTCCCCGAAGACGAGAGAGAGGGTAAGTAAAGCCTCACTGTGGGGATTGTCCAACCCACACTGGAGGGATGCTGGGGAAGTTTGTAATCCAGGGAAGGGGGCGATCCTAGAGTTGAAGAGGGCACAGATCACCCAAGAACCCAGTGATTCTGCTATTAAGAAATTAAGGTGACAATCGTATTATACAGGTTGACCGACGGGAGTTGGACGTTTTTAGAAGAGTTAGTACACGGTAAGTGGTGATGGGTGGGGGGCAAGCTAGGTGTCTTTTTCCCCCCACTGGAATGCCATTTCAGTCACAATGAAGCAGTGGACGTTACAACATTGTTTGTTTGCTTACGGCAGCTTTGTTCGAAGTGGTGAGTCTATCGCAGCAACGCAGTGGCTATTTAGTCGAGAATTCAGTGTTGGTCGCACACAGGGCCGTTCCCAGTCCCAACACAGTCCCCGGGTGGGTTGAACATTTCTGAACAATCGGAAACATTATGAACAAGAAACCAATAGGCCCCGCACTGCAAGGATGCCGGAAAAAACATTGCAAGAGTGAGAGAGGCACTGGTTAGGAACCCGGGGTGGTCTGCTCGAAGACATGCAAGTTAGTTAGGGTTGAGTCGTGCATCAGTAAGAACCATTTTAAAGATTTAAGATTACATCCATACAAAATGCAGGTTTTTAACTCAGAACGTTACATGCACATGCTGAACAACTTCTTACGACCAGAACTGCGAAGACGACGAATAAACGTGAGAAATGTTTATTTCCAGCAGGATGGTGCCACAGCGCATACTGCCAACGCAGCAAACGAAAATCCTTTGAATTATGTTCCCTGAGCCCCTCATTTCACATTTAGGCAATGTGCCATGGCCCCCAAGGTCTCCTGACTTGTCATCATGTGATTTCTTACTATTGGGGTACCTGAAGAGCCATGTGTACACTCACAAACCCTGTAATTTGAATGAATTGAAGGATGCCATCCGACAAGAAGTGCTCACGATTGATCAACAGCTGTTGGACCGAGTGATGGACAATTTTAAGGGAAGGATTCAAAGCTGCATTCAAGAGGATGGTCGTCATCTAAATTACATTATTTTTCACAACTGAATAAGTAACTCAAATGGGATGTCTTTGTGACGAACTAGGAGCGCAGAGAGAGAGAATACACAGAGGCAAATCACATGGAACCCGGTGTGCGGGGTGTTTATTGGGGAATTCAGCTATACAAAGCAAGGTACAAAGACTGGGGTTAGGTCCTGGGGGGTTGCAGGCCACTGGGAGGGTCAAACCAGAAGGTAGACAGAGTCCCAATGCTAGTAGTCCAGGGGTCAAAGGTGCAGCAAGTGGTAATCCAACAGGTAACAAGGCACAGTATAAGTACATCCAGTAAGGGATAAGTACATCCAGTAACAGAACCACAGATCCCAGTAGACCTCGGTAGTAGATGACAGGGAGGAACAAGAAATCCCAGCTGACCTCACAACAGCAGTGGAGCAGAACAGGCAGGGTTAAGTCCGTATTCCTTTGAATCCGCAGACAGATACCGGCCTTAGCGCAGCTTCTTTCTGCCAGTCAGAGTGGAGAACACACATGCATCCTTCCCACCAACACAACCTGGGAGGAACCAGCATGGGAGGGGAGGGAAGGGGAAGTACACAGGCTGTTGCTGAGCAAATAACCTCATTACCCCATGTTTCCTTTGTTCTGGGGAGGCTAAAATGAAGGGAAACAGCAGACGTGCACTGGCCTATTTCGGTTCCCAGTGTGTAGGCTCCCTGCTGTTAGGGGCCCAGCGGGGCTCTTTCATTTGCAGACTTCTGGCTTTGAAAGCCAACAGGAGGTGGGGGGAGGAGCAGGGGGAGAGCACTGCAGGTTTTCTCAGCCTCCAGCACTGGAGCAGAGAAATGGTCTCAGGGTTGCCAGGAGCCCCCTTCTCTACAACCTTGACCTCTGTTCTTGTAAAAATAAATACATTTTGAGTTGAAAATTTACGGAGTACTGTTTTTTTTTCAAAACCGTCTGACTCCCGTCGGTCACCCTGTTTACTGTATTTAGAATTGTCTAGATCTCAGTCTGATGTCTGAGCATGTGATCTTTCTGCCTCATGAGATCGCATGCTCGGATGCAGCAGGTGATCCCCATCACCAATCTGTCGATAGCGCTAATACAAAAGCCCTTGAAAGCATTTCATGTTGTCGTGTGATGCTGATGAAGGTTGCACAATGTGGCTGTCGGAATGTTTGGCATATACAGTAAGGAGGCAGTTCCTGCCATTGGCGGAACTACCAGAGTTTGGTGTGCGACCAGGCTCTGGTGTTCAACCACTTGGAGAGGGGCCTGGAAAGGAAGAAGAGGGCCCAACCCGGTAATCTCCAAGGCACTGACATTGCCTCCCCGGGTGGCCCTTCATGGTTTCTTGCACCTGGGCTTTTTGCACCTGAGGTTTCTAGTTACACCTCTGCTATGAATACTAATAAATGGGGGGATGAATGAAAGCAGCGGCTTAAGGATCAGCCACCCCCCCTGCACTCACCCACTCCTGGCAGCTCTGATGTTCTCTTACACAACACAAGTCAGTTCAGCCTCCCATTTTCAATGTTTACACAGTGATCAGTATCAGTGATTAGTAAACAGCTTATCCTCGCTCACTGGTTCCCCCTCCTCCTCTCTCCTGACTCTGATTTCTGACTTACAATACTCCGATCACCAGCCGCTCAGTGTAATCAACCTAGTCAATAAGTTACATAGGTTCCCTCCTTTAGTCTCTCACTTTCCCTTTTCACTTTACTCCTGCTCAACTATCAAAGTCACACAGCAATACTCACAACCTCAGCCGTGTTGCCCCTCCATATCAAACTTTTTGAACAAAACGTATGCAGTTGGTTAGATCTTTGTTAGATCAGGTTAGATCTTTGTTGTTTGCGTTAGATCTCACATAAAAATAGAGATATTAACAGTTATTTGCTGGTAGGGGCTAACCCGTCATCAGCCCCCCCTTTGGCCAAACAGTTAGCTATTTTGGAAGCTATTTGTTAGATCTGGTATGATCAACTAGTTGTTTTATTAGATCTCACATAATTACAGACTTATTAAGTGATTAATGAGGGGGGGCTAGCCCCCCCCCACATGCAATTTTCTGGTAAAATTTCATTCAGGCTAATAGGCCTTTGTTAGATCCGACTCAGACCAAATGTGGGACTAAACTCAGACCAAATGTGGGACTGCTTCAGGAACACATTACTAAACCGATATGGCTAAATAAAACTGTAAAACGACATGTTAAGTGAAGCTAAAATAGAATGCGAAAAGCATATCGCCGCAGATAGTAAAAAAAAACCTAAAAAATTCTACCAATATATTAACAGTAAAAAGGTAAGAAAGGAGCAGATAGGCCCAATAAAGGACGAACACGGGAAGTTACTCACAAGTGACAAGGAGAGGGCCGAGGCGCTGAACAATTTTTTCTCCTCAGTATACACTGAGGGAAACGGGTTCGACGTACGTGATAAAACACATAGTTCAACCGATAATATACCACAATGGTTGATGGAAAGCGGAATAGAACAAAGACTTAAAATGCTCAATGCAAATAAAGCAGTTGGACCAGATAACCTTCACCTCAAGGTACTTAGGGAACTAAGCCAGGTTATAACAAGACCATTATTCCTAATTTTTAAGGAATCCTTAGTGACTGGTAGGGTACCATGTGATTGGCGGAGGGCTACGGTAGTCCCAATATTCAAAAAGGGGGCTAGATGCCAACCAGGGAACTATAGGCCGGCCAGTCTAACATCGGTAGTTTGTAAACTGTTAGAAGGTATAATTAAGGACTATTTGGTAAAATTTGTTCAGGATAAGGACATAGTTAATGACAATCAGCATGGGTTCAGGAAAGACCCCCCCTTATGTAATACCAAATATTCATAATTTCTCTGTAATATGAGATCTAACGTTGAAACCACTTGGTCTTAGCGGATCTAACAAAGGCCTATCATTAATCACATAATAAATCTGTAATTATGTGAGATCTAACAAAACAACTAGTTGATCATACCGGATCTAACAAATAGCTTCCAAAATAGCTAACTGTTTGGTCATTTTTTTGATAAGGGGGGGCTGATGACGGGTTAGCCCCCCCAGCAAATAACTGTTAATATCTCTATTTCTATGTGAGATCTAACACAAAACAACAAAGATCTAACCTGATCTAACAAAGATCTAACCAACTGCATACGTTTTGTACAGAAATGTTGATATGGGGGGGGCTAACACGGCTGAGGCATACTCACGTTCCTTCCAGATACGCTGTCAGCTTCTCCTCACACGCTGTCACACTACTCTCAGCAGACACTGCCTGATCTCTCAATCGATCGCTCTCTTTTTCCTTCCACTTAGCAGCACACACTGTTCCGTGTTCCTATTCACACAGCATACCTGAACATAATTTTAAATATATTTCTTATCTGTGTGTCTGAGCTTTTGAGCTTCTCAAGCTTCTCTGCACTATTTCAAAGTGACAGGAAATTCTGAATTTACCCATAGAAAGACACCAGATGTGATGAGCTTTCCCTTGTTAAAGTACAATGCTTCTCAGACTTTAACCCTTTCTTAGGACTAGTTTACAAGCGATAATGACATCTGCCAGCACTGTACAGACAGGGTTAATTATGTTAAAGATTAACTACCCAACTCCTTGAATTCCTGATGCAATTTCAGTTCAGAGAAAACTTTTCTTTCAGGATAGCGCAATTAATATGTAAGTAAAATGCAGCATGTTTAGCATTTTCTATTGTAATAAAATGAAGGTCACTGCACTGTGTGAACAGGCCTTAGGGCCTGTTCACATGATATCAGGTCCTGATCAGGTCTGGATCTGCAGACACGGTGCTACTGATGCAGTGCATTTTTGCCACGTTTTTGATGCGTTTTAGTTTAAAACCTTTTTTTTTTTGCTGGAGTGGGGCTGTCAGTATGTTAGCTGCAGTGCAGAGCGTTTTTGACGCATTTTGCGTTTCCGGTCCATTTCCTGACCGTACAAAATGTGACATGCAGTATTTTTTCTGTCGTACGCTCCTGCACTAAAAATGCATCCCAATGTATCCATATGTGTTTTATGGACTACAGTTCTCACGTGCGCAGTCCGTTCAGGTTACGGCAGAAAAATCATATTTGTGATTTTAGATGGCTCAAAAGTGGTTAAAATTAACTGAACATTGCCACATGCCAGCTTCGGAGAGATAAGAAACTGACAGATGATTCAACTGAGCAATGCCATTGCAAAATGGATTGGACATTAAATTAATATCTGTGTTACCCATGCCTTCAAATAAAACAAAAAACTTGTATAAATGAGATATTATATGTTTATAGAACACTGAGACATACTATTAAACTTGTTTGCCATTTGCTGTCATTGTTTATTGGCATTTACTAGAATATAAAAGATGGAACTGGATTGGTCAATATTGCTTTTGAATTTGACTACCCAGTTCCTTAGCACAGCCCTCTTCCTCTTTGCGCATCATAGCCCTCTCTTCTTCTGGGGTTTCTAATTACTCTTTGTGCTGGCTATGGTTCCCCATCCCTCACTTCTCTACACATCCTTTTATTGATGTGCCAGGGCTCATGGACACTGCTGAAGCAAATAGAGATTTTTCTCCTCTATCCCTCAGTGATCTCACTGGATCCTTGCAAAGTGCAATTTGCTTGGACAGTTAATGCATGCTTTACTGTTGACCAAACCGCTATAACCAAACTTGCAGCAAGGAGCTTTTAACCATTTACTAGTGCATTATTTTCCATATGTTTTTTTGATGTACTATTTAAGCTGAACTCCAGACAACCAATTAAATACAGAGATGAAATGCATATACAGGAGCTGTTTTACCTGAAAAAAACTAATTGTAATACTTTGCATCCATTCCTGAGGTGTCAACAGCTCTATGCACATCACAGCCCCCTCCCTTCCTGAGGTGTCAACCGCTCTATGCACATCACAGCCCCCTCCCCCCCCCCCTCCCACTGGTACAGGTCTTGTCCTTCCCCCAGCCTGTGAATAGCTAGTGAAAGGAGAGACAGCAGACTGATGAGTTCATCTCTCTATCTCTTTGCTCTCTCATCCTATCAGTATGCTCCTTGTCAGCACATGATCATTACAGCATAACTGATTAGTTATTTGCACTGTTTCTCCCTCTCCCAGTTTGAGCTCTGCTGTACAGAGACTTCAAGATGCCGATGCTCTGTCAAATTCATGTACCTACACTTGTGCCTTATAAAAAAATAAATGTATTGATGACGTAATATATACAGAGCTGCATTCATTTGACTCTTTGATATCTACCTGGAGTTCAGCTTCAAAGCCTTGCACACCAAGGTACTTATTGGGGGAACCTAATTGCATTTGTTGTGTTGGTAGTTCTCAAGCTTTGAAATCAAACAAAACACATCAACAATGTAGCCCTTCTTCTCTTTATATTTTAAACAGACCTCCCAACTCAGGATTGCAACAATTATAGCAGGAATGCTGTTGGATGTTTTATGGACATTTGCATCTAGTGCCTCTTTTATTTGTCCTAACAAGTCACTTTTTTCTAGAATACCCGATAAAAAGCACAAGTGTGTTCATTAAACAAAGCCTATTTATTTTACTTATGACTTTGTGAAGAGAACTAGAAATGTACTTTTATTTGGGTTTAGTAACAGCTTTGGGAAATGTTCCACAAGTGCACCTTTAGTGGTAGGCTTTTGTATGGTAGTTTAGACAGTAATCAAAATCACAAAGAAAAACACCATAACATAAAAATAGAGCATCTGTTATAGACTTTCTCTTCATTGGGAGCTCTACCATTTTGGGAGTGGAAGACTAAAACATCTGATTTCCTTTGCTCCAAAACATGTCAAAAGGTTTCTAACTTCATAAATACATCACAGCCAACCACAGGGTCAGTCATGTTAAGGTATCTACTGTAAAACAATATTTTTGTAAGCCATTGACACGGATACACCACTTATGGAAAAGCAACATCACATCACAGTTTGTTAGAAGTACTGCAATACAATCTAAAAAATTATAGGGCATCTAGATTTTATATCCATTTGGGTATCCATTTTGCTCTTTAAGTCAATATGTAACCTAATATTTAAATGGGAGATACTTATATTGAGTCAACAGGTGCTTTGTAGTGTATTGCTCTATAAAGACTTTTCATGAACTCTATTCTCATAAATGAGGGAGAAGGTGTAACATGTAGATAACTCTCAACATGGGTTACAGTTCTGCTCCAATCTATAGTTGGAAAATATGTATGTGATAATGGAGTTACCAATAGCCTTCTGTGGGGCTAAAGCCTTGCAGAAGCAGAGAAAGGTGCAGGCAGACTGATACTCCACACATGGTTCAGTTTGAGAATTAAAAAAAAGCCAAATAGAGTGTACATAAAGCTGAGTGTTTATTACACTTCAACCAGATCTGAGTGGAAATGCGATTTTAAAGCAGAATTAAAACTTAATAAATCATATGTAAGGTAAGTAGAGCAACTCAAAGGTGCAATGTTAAATTCAAAAGTGCAATAGAGTGTTTAAGCAATAATAATCACATTATGATAAAATGCAAATAAATCAGACCTCTATAAGAGAAAAATTTGAAAACGTGCACGATAACTAGCAATTATGTATATTTAAAAGCATACACGAAAAAACTATTAATACAAAGTTCAAGGAAAATCTCTGTTCAAAACCTCTCTTGGAGGAAAAGACAGGTGTGACTGTGAAGTGTCTAAACAAACTCAATAAAAGAACAAAATAATAAATAATGTTGCTAAAAAAGTGTGAATCTATTTGCAACAAAAAAACAGTTGCATTGTAGCAAAAAGGCAATTCCCATGTGAGAAAAAAATTCTTTTAAATCCTTATGACTAGTCAAAAAAATCCCAAGAGAAAAAAAAGTAAACAGAAAAAAGTCTATTCTCTCCAAGGATAAAACAAAAAGTGAAGTCAATGTGTTTCCCAGGAGATGCTACTTCTGTGATGTGTCCGACAAAGCCAAAAAGGTAATCCCCCTCTAGGGTATGCACTCAACCAAAAGTAGGATGTTATCAAAGCAGTCAATCTCGCCGAGATGGAAGCCGGAGCCCAACGTCCTCTCATCCTAGGAACTCGCTAGAATCCCGCAGTCATCTCCAAATAAAGACCATGAAGGAAGAGAGCTATGATGCTCATAGTGTAACAAACGAGGATTTATTATGTATAAAAACAATAGCGCTTAGATAAAAAGAAATAAAACAAACAGCCGGCCGGTCGGTCAAACGTGACTCTCCAGACTGAAGGTGTGATGTGAATGAAGGCCCGTCCCCGACGTGTTTCATCATATAGACTTTATCAAGGGATGGCAGGTCGACATGAGTCACACTCCAGTCTGCCATATATACTCTAGAGCAGTGGTTCTCAACCTGTGTAACCTCAGGACACACATTTGACCTTGGTAATTAATTGATGACCCAAGTCGCACCGCACTGAAACGCACAACATTGCGGTACAGTGCGTTCCGATGCAGGCGATTGGGTGGGAGGTGTGTTTGGGGTGCCATTCAAATGAATGGCAATGCAACACACCTTCCACACCAGAATTTGCAGTAGGTGCGATTTTGCACGGTACAGTGTCTTAATCGCATGGGACTGCGCTTTTAACGCACTGTAGTAGTGTGTACGGGCCCTCAAAAACATTGACAGACACACAGAATCACAGACACAATCTCACACACTCAGACGTTCTTACACACACATATACACACTCCAAAAGATCCACCTAGTCTACTGATCTTATGAGAACTGGAGTGGATCCTCAGCCTGGGGTCCAGTGTGCTGTGCTGGAGCTCCATCCATATGTGCATTGCTGATACAGCACCTTTGCGTGCCCCGTAGAGGTGACGGGACCCAGAATGTGACGTAACTCTGGTCTAGGCACCTCTACAGGACATGAGAGGGAGCTGTAAGCAATGTACTTATGGATGGAGCTCCCTCGCAGCCATAGAACCATCCCATCCTACCCCAGTCCTCAGCCTGGGGTCCAGTGTGCTATGCTGTGATGGAGCTCCATCCATATGTGCATTGCTGATACAGCACCCTTGCGTGCCCCGTAGAGGTGACGGGACCCAGAATGTGACGTAACTCTGGTCCAGGCACATCTACAGGACATGAGAGGGAGCTGTAAGCAATGTACTTATGGATGGAGCTCCCTCGCAGCCATAGCCCCATCCCATCCTAACCCCACCTCAAGCTGGCACTCAGTGCCGGGCAGCATATCTTGAAAGGCTGTTTGGCATGAGAACTGAGTGCTGTGCTATGGGGAGGCAGAGGGGCCTCTCACCTAGAAAAGTTGAAGGCATGCGGTGACCCACTGAACACGGGGTCGCGACCCACTTTTGGGTCACGACCCACCAGTTGAGAGACAAGGGTCTAGAGTGACTATGTTAATTGCAATCACATGCGATAGAAGGGTTTGGAACAATCACAAACACAATACCATTAACTATTAATACCCGCAGATATACATATAATTAGACATATAAGAACATATACAATATATAAAAACATTGTACATATTAAAAAAATATTATTATTAGCACAACCAGAATCTTATGTTTATGTTGTACATGATATATTAATAAAAAGAATAAAGATGTGTATAAAGGATCTTTAGTTTAATAATTTATACACTTATCTTTAAAGAATTCTTTAGAAGACGAACTTCGTAGTGTTAGAATCTCATCAGTATACATAAATAAATAAAGGGGAAGATGGCTAATATTTACCTATTACTCAAGAAACAATTGAGATCAAATTCTATGTTAAGGCCTTTGGTTGCCTATTTCTTGAGTAATAGGTAAATATTAGCCGTCTTCCCCTTTATTTATTTATGTATACTGATGAGATTCTAACACTACGAAGTTCGTCTTCTTTAAAGATAAGTGTATAAATTATTAAACTAAAGATCCTTTATACACATCTTTATTCTTTTTAGTAATATATCATGTACAACGTAAACATAAGATTCTGGTTGTGCTAATAATAATATTTTTTTAATATGTACAATGTTTTTATATATTGTATATGTTCTTATATGTCTAATTATATGTATATCTGCGGGTATTAATAGTTAATGGTATTGTGTTTGTGATTGTTCCAACCCCTTCTATCGCATGTGATTGCAATTAATGCTCGTACTCTAGAGTATATATGGCAGACTGGAGTGTGACTCATGTAGACCTGCCATCCCTTGATAACGTCTATATGATGAAACGCGTCGGGGCGGGCCTTCATTCACGTCACACCTTCTGTCTGGAGAGTCACGTTTGACCGGCCGGCTGTTTGTTTTATTTCTTTTTATCTAAGCGTTATTGTTTTTATACATAATAAATCCTCGTTTGTTACACTTTGAGCGTCATTGCTCTCTTCCTTTATTGGGAGATGACTGCGGGATTCTAGCGAGTTCCTAGGACGAGAGGACGTTGGGCTCCGGCTTCCATCTCGGCGAGATTGACTGCTTTGATAACATCCTACCTTTGGTGAGTGCATACCCTAGAGGGGGATCGTCTCCTGGGAAACACATTGACTTCCCTGTTTGTTTTATCCTTGGAGACAATAGACTTTGTTCTTTTATTGAGTTTGTTTAGACACTTCACAGTCACACCTGCCTTTTCCTCCGAGAGAGGTTTTAAACAGAGATTTTCCTTGAACTTTGTATTAATAGTTTGTTGGTTTATGCTTTTACATATACATAATTGCTACTTATCGTGCACTTTTTCTAATTTTTCCTCTTATAGAGGTCTGATTTATTTGCATTTTATTATAATGTGATTATTATTGCTTAAACACTCTATTGCAGTTTTGAATTTAACATTGCACCTTTGAGTGTATCACGGAGAGGCTTTTAGCGCTCACCGTCTGATTTTAGCAGCTTCTAGCTAGTCTGGTTCTTTGTTCTGTGTTTCCATTAGCGCAGGTTTTGTTTACTATTAAAGAGGAACTCCAAGATTTTTTTTGAAAGATAAGCCCTGCAGTGGGTCTACCCCCCTCCCCATTGCAAGGTTTAAATAGCTTGTTTTGGTCTAGGGGTGCAAACAAAAAAGATATAATCACCTGATCCTCGATCCCGTCTGGCTGCTAGACTGGTCCATGCAGCCTCTTCTACCCCCAGGCTCCAGAGATCTAAGTCTTGATGACATCATCACATCTAATACAGGTCTGTTAGACATGAGGACTCTGAGGGGCGTACCACAGTTAGAGTGGAGGAGGAGAGAGGTGAGCCGTCACTGCTGCAGGGCCGAGGTTCAGGTGAGTATATCTTTTTTATTTTGCTCCTAGAATAAAACAAGCAGTTAACCCTTGCAGTGCATGGGTAGCTTAGCTCCACTGCAAGGGTTAATTTTCCTAAACCTGGAGTTCTTCTTTAAGGAAAAGGGCAAAAGGTACAATTCTGATCTTCCTCAGCAACCCAATTACAGGGGCCTGTTTAGGTTCAGATCTTATGATAGGCATTCACAACTCCAGGTGCCATAGCCAAAACTTCCTCAGCCAGAGTGTTATTGAGATGGCTCAACAGAAGTCTAATCTGGGCCAAAGCACTGACAGCAGCACATACAGGACTTAGAGGAAGAAGTGCTCAGCAGGGGACCATTAAATAAACGGTGACATAGGAAAAAAAGGAAATCAGGTTTGCTCCTCTACATCCCCTTTATGTCATCCTGAAATGATTATATAATTTGTTCAGTATGGCAAAGTAAAATGCATTGAATATGTTTAGAGGGAAGAAACAGGCAGCTACCAATAAAATTTTGGTTATAGTCAAATTAGGAAGAAGAAGAAATTTGTTTGCCACTGGTTATTGCAATTTGCACATAACCACGGCACAATCCTTTTTAAATAAATCTGTAAAATATGTCTCATTACTTTAAAATCTGAACTGCTGTTTCGTTTAGAAGCAGAGAGTCTTGTAAAGGTTATGTGAAAGATTGAAGACCATTTCATTCATGCCAAATTTTACAGTCTACATATTTCATCTCACTTACAATAACATTCAACGAATTATACTGTTGCTGTGAAGGATGATGAACCAAAGGTAAATAAATGGAGCTTCCTTTTGTTTGAGTTCATACGATATTCCTCACTCATACCCACTAACTGTAAGTCATATAAAATAATTGAAACAGTAGTAACATCTCTAGAAGCAGTTCTCTTTATGACATTGTTGCTCGCCAATAGTTATTAGCTTTGACACCGATAAAGTAAACACATGGTTACAGTTAGGAGTTAAGCCAGGGGTGCTGCAGGCACTGAGTGGCTGTGGCCCTTTTTTCTGGAATAAACTCTAACATAGGCAATAGAAAGTCTGAAAACTGAGTGGCTTCTTCCAATGACCACTCATACTTCTCCACCAAGATATCAAACAGGCCCCAGTGTTTTAGGTTGTGTATATGCCGAAGCTCCCCTGTGGAAATGAATGAGAACATGGTTAAATCATATGTTGTCATACAACTTGAGATACATATAAAATAAGCAAAATGTGAAAACTATATACAGTAAACTCTCTGTTATCTTGTATTCAACTCACCGGAGCTCTAATCTAACCGGCAAAAAAAAAATCCACTGTGCACTCACTGTTCTGTGAACTTCTAGGAGAGGGAGAGAGGGCTTTGCAGCATGGGAAGGTAGGCAGGCCGAAAAGTGCTGTAATAACCTTGAAATTAGTGTCTGAACGATCTGTGCAAAGTGCTGTATTATCCTGGGAAAAAGTTTCTGATGATCGTCTGTGAAAAGTGCTTTATTATCCTGTGGACTTGGATCTTCTGTGAACAAGTGCCACCTAGTCATCACTCCCTATGCTGCACTGTATTGTCCATAGATTACAATATACTGTAGCTCTCCAGTCCTAATGTCAGGCAGCCACGGTGCACACAGCAATACATCACCTGTATTAGAGCACCTGTATTGCAGCACTAATGCTAAGTGTGTCTGTTTGACTTAATTTTCTTCAATTACTTTATTTCAATATTAATATGAAGTCAATAAAGAGATTATGTTATGGTATGGTACAGAATGGGGTATAGCATTAGTTAAACCTATTTTTAAAAGTAACTCTCAAGCAACCAGAAACTACATTTATCCAGAATCTACCAATTCCCGTGGATGCCAGGTAATGGGCATTTTACTGTATACTGTATGTAAAAACATATCTCCAACACTTAAGATGATTCCAATAAATAACTCTATTATAGTCTACATGCCAATGCTTAAACTAACTGTAAAATCTTAACCCCTTACCACTTAACAACCCCCCCAACACAAACCTGACACCTGGCCCTGAAAAATTAACACTTAACCATGTCCTAACACTTAATCCAATCCTCTCCATAACCTTAAGACCAACTTTACTTGTACTGTAGTGAAATAGTCTTCCAAATACACCACCACCCCATTTTAGTGTGCTGCCAGCATACTAAAATGCTTACTTTGATCCCCGCTCCCAAGTTCTTCACTGTACAGCTCTGTCCGGCAAACTTTGCAACAAATACATCTTGTGCCTAGTGCACACATGCAGATGTGCCATTCATTCCTATAAAAGGTCTCTCCAAACACTGCATGGGTGGGGGCTACCATGAGTACAGGCCATCCATAGAAATAAACAAGGCCACTGAGTGAGTGCGCACTAGGCACATGACCTAGTCAGGATGTTTCCCTTTCAAAAGCTGTGTTGCACTAGACAGGGCCATACAGGAAATAACTCAGGAGTGACAATGAAGCTGTAAGCATTTATAGCATGTGTATGATGGACTGAGTGGGGTGGGGAATACAAATGCTGACACTAATACCTTAGCTAGAGCAAAATAATTAGGCTCAAGGGTTTTTAACATATGAATGCTGCATTCTCTATAAAGAAAATTTAAAAAATTCCAACAGATAACAAAGCACCCCCTTGTAATTGCAAACCTGTGTACTGAGGTGCAAAGATTTCACAATGGAAGCGCCCTAAGACCATTTAAAGTTGAACTCCAGGCAAAATGCTAAAGACACAGATTAAACACATACACTATCTTGCCAAAAGTATTGGGACGCCTGCCTTTACACGCACATGAACTTTAATGGCATCCCAGTCTTAGTCCCAGTCTTAATATTGAGTTGGCCCGCCCTTTGCAGCTATAACAGCTTCAACTCTTCTGGGAAGGCTGTCCACAAGGTTTAGGAGTGTGTCTATGGGAATGTTTAACCATTCTTCCAGAAGCGCATTTGTGAGGTCAGGTACTGATGTTGGACGAGAAGGCCTGGCTCGCAGTCTCCGCTCTAATTCATTCCAAACGTGTTCTATCGGGTTGATTTTAGGACTCTGTGCGGGCCAGTCAAGTTCCTCCACCCCAAACTCACTCATTCATGTCTTTATGGACCTTGCTTTGTGCACTGGTGCGCAGTCAAGTTGGAACAGGAAAGGACCATCACCAAACTGTTCCCACAAAGTTAAGCATGAAATTGTCCAAAATGTCTTGGTATGCTGATGCCTTAAGAGTTCCCTTCACTGGAACTAAGAGGCCAAGCCCAACAACTGAAAAACAACCCCACACCATAATCCCCCCTCTACCAAACTTTACACTTGGCAAAATGCAGTCAGGTAAGTACCATTCTCCTGGCAACCGCCAAACCCAGACACGTCCATCGGATTGCCAGACAGAGAAGCGTGATTCGTCACTCCAGAGAAAACGTCTAAAATCCAGTGGCAGCGTGCTTCACACCACTGCATCTGACACTTTGCATTGTACTTGGTGATGTAAGGCTTGGATGCAGCGGCTCGGCGATGGAAACCCATTCCATGAAGCTCTCTACGCACTGTTGTTGTGCCAATCTGAAGGCCACACGAAGTTTGGAGGTCTGTACCTATTGACTCTGCAGACAGTTGGCGACTTCTGCACACTGTGCACTTCAGCATGCCCTGACCCTGCTCTGTCATTTTATGTGGCCTACCACTTTGTGGCTGAGTTCCTGTTGTTCCCAGTTGCTTCCACTTTGTTATAATACCGCTAACAGTTGACTGTGGAATATTTAGTAGCAAGGACATTTCACGGATGAACTTATTGCACAGGTGATAACCTATCACGGTACCACGCTTGAATTCACTGAGCTCCTGAGAGCGACCCATTCTTTCACAAATATTTGTAGAAGCAGTCTGCATGCCTAGGTGCTTGATTTTATACACCTGTGGCCATGGAGGTGATTGGATCACCTAAATGCAATGATTTGGAGGGGTGTCCCAATACATTTGGCAATATCGTGTATATGAGAACCATTTTACTTTCTAAAACTGTCTGGCAGTCACAAAAAAAGGCCTTCCATGCTACAGCTTGCTATAGCTAAGCAGCCAGGGAACCAGGCTTAGTTTCAAGCTGTCCTCTGCGAGATGGTAGCGGAGACAGCGCTTATATACTAGCATGGGGGCCCCCCTGGAGAGGTGGACTTGGGGCACCTGCCCCACTTGCCCCTATTATTAAAGTAGCTCTGTTGCCAGAAGTCCAAACATAACAAGTTCCTGCATAAGTAAACTAATAATGTAGGTATGACTAGTAAGTTAAGCAAACATATTTTAGATCTGAAAGAATACCTTGATGGTCCATTGACTTACCTCTACGTGTAAAATACTCTCGGGAGTAACGGCCTGACAGTGCAAAGTGTGGAGGGATATCTTCAAGAAGCTCAATGATGTGTGCAATGTGATCTGGAATAAACAAGGTTTATACAGCAGCATATCTTACTTAGTTTTCAAGTTAACATATTTATTTATATCCAAGCTACAGAAGTAATATGCAAACATATAATATTTCTAATTAAATATTCTCACAGATCAGCTCTGCAGCTGATCTAGTACTTTTAGTTCTGCAAACATGCAAGGCTATTGTGTTACCTGTAGTTCTAATAACATGCAAGGCTTTTCTGTTCCAATAAAGCTCCATAAACATGCAGTCTTCTTGTTCCTGGCTGTTGCACTTGTCTGGCAATTTTGGACATCCCCTGACCTCACCTGCTGATTGATATAGCAGCTTCTCAGCTAGTCCCAGCCGGTTATTCAAACGGTATGCCCAGACTCCAAGACAGTCCTTCCAATGGTATGTGCAGAATCCCTACCAGGCCTTCCTGTACCAAAAGAGTATTTAAGCTCCTGGCGTTGAAGTGGCAGCAAAGCAAACTATGGGCTATGGCCCATCTCCACCTTCAGGAGCTCTGGTGAAGACCTACTGTCACTTAGCATGCCTCAGGTGATCCTGTGTCACCTGCCAGGGGGCCACTGAAACAAGGATATTTTAATTTCTGGTGAGTAATGATGTCACCACATTTAAAGAATTCAAATTACAGGTCTAACACATATAATGCAAGGGTTGTTTTTTGTTATTACTAGATGACCATTGCTGCGGCATGCTATACCTTTGGCGGCCACCTGTCTAGGTTTCTTATGTGTACATTGGTACTCAGGTGTCTACTATGTGTTGCTTTGCCCATTTTAGTGATTTTTTTGTAACAAGTGTGGAATATCAATTATGGCTACCATTTTTAAGTTAAAGGTTTAATTGCGTTTCCAGTGAGTTTCAGTCAGTAGCTGGGCTTCTTCTTTTTACATGCTAATTTACTTGCCTAGCTACTTCAAAAGGGCTTGTTAAACAGGAAGTGATGGTGGCAGGAAATCAGATCACACAGCCATGTGTTTGTGGAGAACAAGCAGAGCTCCAGGATGGAAAGTAAAGTGAGCAACCAAGCCTGTGCTCCCTGACCAAGCAAGAAACTCCATCTTAAACATTGCAGAAGAATGCATCAACCATAATAACTGATACAAGTCCCTATTCAAAAGCTAAGTAACAATTGTGTATACAGTAAACTCCCAGTTATGTAGCACCCATAGGGATTGGTAGATGCCGGATAACTGTAGTTTCTGGCTGCTTGATAGTTAATAGTAACTCTCAAGCAACCCTCTGCAACCCCATTCATTTGCTGGCTAGATTCCACAGCCGGCAGGTGATTGTAAACAGTGGGCAGGGGGCATTACCCTTACTCATTCACTGAAAGGTTAAATAAAGTGTAAATAAAGAGGCCAGACATTTGTAAAAAATCCTTTAATTGAAAAAAAAAACAACTAAAATATTTGACTTCTTTTTTAAAAAAAAATGACCAAAAATTGATCCAACTATCTAAATTGAGGGTCAATCTAGACGTCCATTGTTGTCAACGACGATGACAACTCATTGAAATAAGAAAAAAACCTGACGCCCGCCGACCTGACAGCACGCGACGCACACCCGGCGCAAATGGCATTTTGATAGATGTCAGCAAAATATAAGTGATCAGGCGGAGCTGGTGGTGACATCACTGCTAGCTCCGCCCAACTGTTACATTTGTCCGCCACCTGTCACTGTCTTCCCGCAGGTCCCGGACAAATCAAAACAAATGGGCAGAGTCGGCTGTGACGTCACAGTTGTTGTCACTTAATGACAGCCCA
Source organism: Nanorana parkeri (assembly GCF_000935625.1). Classification (NCBI taxonomy): domain Eukaryota; kingdom Metazoa; phylum Chordata; class Amphibia; order Anura; family Dicroglossidae; genus Nanorana; species Nanorana parkeri. The sequence goes on along the minus strand of NW_017308293.1, from coordinate 124,332 downwards.
GTGTCCTGAAATAACTTGAGGATGCTGGGCTGTCATTGAATGACAACAACTGGGCGGAGGCAGCCATGACATTACAGCTGGCTCTGCCCAGATGTTGTCAGTTGCGGGCAGACTTTTCTCCCCGCTTCAGCCTGTGACTTTGACTCAGCCAAGCCGAATCGTATGTGTTCAGCTCAGCTTTTGTGAATAGCCCGTACAGCAGCCCATCGGTTTGGCTGAACCGTAGGGCTCCGGCGGCCGAAGTGAGCCGAAGTGTGAATAACCCTCCGAGTGTCCCACTTAAATTGGTGGCTATTGGAAGTACAATCTTTGGATGCTTTCCATGTTGGTACACTAGCGATACCAACAGATACCCTGGATCCCTGTGGTTAGATTCTTTTAATTAAGTGTCTTTTAAAAACTGTCTGGGGTCTATTCACGAAGCTGCCGAAGGATCTGGCCATAGCTTTGGCCAATGCTTCGGCTAGCTTCGGCCCCAGGCCCGTACAGCTCCCGAACATGGCCGAACGGCTTAGTCGAGCCGAACGCATACGCATCGGCTCGGCTGAGCCATGCTGAAAGCCGAAGCTGGCCGAGCGGCCGGCCAATGCCTGCTTCTGGGCTTTTTTTTAAAAGCATTGTTACATTACTATTGGCTATTTCAATTTGCAATAGCCAATAGTAAACTGGCATTGTACCCGCCCTCTGCTGCAGTTCTCCATCAGGTCCATCGGCAGAGGGCGGGTACAATGCTAGTTTACTATTGGCTATTGCAATAGCTGCAATATTGCAATTGGCTGTACCAATGCTTTTCAATGGGAATTTTTTTTTTTTTCTATTCTGACATCGCTCGTGTCAGAATAAAGAAAAAAAAGACATAGCAGTGTTTCTCATCTTGGCGGCCGGGAGAGTTTTTTTTTCTTCTTTTTTTTACAGCAGCAGACCCGCCGGACAATAGGAAACTATTGGGCGGAGCTAGCTCTCACTGCTAGCTCCGCACAATCGTTTTCTATATACTTTTTAAAAACTTTTTTCACTATTTTTCTGTTCTGCTCGGTACCTCTGAGGTACCGAGCAGAACAGCCCAGCCGAATGCCGCTCAGCTGCATTCGGCTATTCACTCACTGCTGTTCGGCATCTTTAAGAATAGCCCGTACAGCAGTGAGTAGCCTGCCGGAGGTTCGGCTCAGCCGATCCAGATGTTGGATCGGCTGAGTCGAACTCCTTCTGCACTTCGGGTCGGCCGAACATGCTGAGCATTTTCGGCCAACCCGAAGCCACACGAAGCAAGCCGATGTACGGCTGATTTCAGCCGATGTACGGCTGAAATAAGCCGTACCAGCCTGAAGTGAATAGCCGAACAGTGTTTGGCTCACTTCACTTCAGGTCGGTCATTCACTCGGCTGCCTACGGCAGCTTAGTGAATAGACCCCTCTGTCTTGGTTTTTTTAAAGTAATAGTTGCAGTTTGAAATTAATATAATTTTTTCCAGACCGAATACGAGTACCGATACTTTTAGTACTCACCCATGGTAGTGCCCCCTGGTAATTCTGCCATTGACTCAAGCTGTAAAGTGACTACAAATCACTATACAACAATGCAGAATATCACAAGCTATAGAAGACTACTATTCCCAGCGATACATTATTCAGCAATGCAAAATGAAAATCGGCTATAGAGGACTATGCATTCTCTACGGTGGTTGTGCAGGTTCTATGGTGGGATTTGCGGACTCTCAGGTAGACTGTGCAGGTTCTATGGTGGGCTGTGAAGACTCCCGGGTGGTCTATGCAGGTTCTATGGTGGGCTGTGTGGACTCTCAGGTGGCTATGTGGGGGTCTATGGTGGATTGTGTGGACTCTCAGGTGGGCTGTGCAGGTTCTATGGTGGGCTGTGCAGAATCTCAGGCAAGCTCAGCAGACTCTCTGGTGGCTATGCAAGTTCTATGGTGGGCTGTGTGGACTTTCAGGTGGGCTATGCTGGGTCTATGGTGGGCTGTGTGGGGTCCTATGGTGGGATGTGTGGACTCTCAGGTGGGCTGTGCAAGTTCTATAGTGGGCTGTGCGGACTCTTAGGTGGGCTATGCATGATCTATGGTGGGCTGTGCAGACTCTCAACTGGGCGGACCCTTAGGTGGCTATGCGGGGTCTAGGGTGGGCTGTGTCGACTCTCAGGTGGGCTATGCTGGGTCAATGGTGGGCTATGAGGGGTATAGGGTGGGCTGTGAAGGTTTTATGGTGGGCTGTGGGGAATTTTAGGTGGGCTGTTCAGGTTCTATGGTGGGCTGTTGGGACTCTCAGGTGGCTATGCAGGGTCTATGGTGGGCTGTGTGTACCTTTTTGTGGAGAATGATATGTGAAGGTATTAGGTTACATGAGATTGGTTCTATAACTAACCAAAACAATATTCCAGAATGGATGGGTCAAAATATGGCACCCTTCACGTCTACTGTGCACTCTAAGCTGATGAAGTCTGCACATTTAATCTTAGGGCCCCTTGACTGTCTTGGCTGGGAAGCCTGGAATAAAACAGCAAAATTAATGCGGCCACTAATCTCTTGAATTAGTTGGGGGAGCAAGAGAAGCCTAAAATAAAACCTGTCAGGGCAGCAGATAAGATTAAGGCCAGACCAGATGAATGTAAGCAGAAAAAGTCAGAGAAGAAAGAGAAGGCAGAAGAGAAGACAGGAGATGCAGAAAACCACTAGTGATGACTACAACAACCTGGGGTTAGATGAAACAGGCATCCAAACCCAAATCCCTTTATCCTTGGGAGGAGTTACAGAGTCTCAAGAAGAGTAACTGCGAGTTACTTGTAGTATGTGATGGGAAGGCAGGTCTCAAGTGACAGCAAGAGAATGATGCCCATATGCACCTGTCACTGTATTGTTGGGTGAAGTCAACCTTCTCCTTCATGTAATGCCTTTAGTGGGCACTGGAGCTGAAGTCACACTTTTACAAGGAAAGTGTCTGTGAAGGTTCTCATTTATCCAGGTCATGGTATATCTGTAAAAAATAAGTCAGGGCGCAACTAGGCCGAAGTCTGGTTCCTGATATCTATACCACTGCATAACGCTACTACAATCTTTCTACTGTGAACATTACACTGGGCTTATTTCCTCGAGCTATACACGTTTGCAGAATGACACTGTGATGTTTCCTGTTCCTGGTCCCCACATGTAACAAGACCAGCCTTCTCCTGTTCTATTCATTGTCCCTTGTGCTGCTGATTTCCCCTGTTTGTTGTCTTTCCCCCTCCTCTTGTTACTTGTTATTGTATCGAGAGTGCACTGATCAAGAGTTTGTTTATGAGCCTTTTCTAGTTCTCTAATGCGGATTGTTAAAGCGTCAAACTGCTGCGTCCTTTTTCTCTTTTCCCTGGCGCCTAACTGAATCAATAGCCCTCTAATGAATGCTTTATGAGCATCGCACAATATGAAGGGGTCTTTTGTTGAATGTCCGTTGAGCTGAAAATATTCCTTCAACAGTGGTACGGGGAAGAGAACAGGGATGTATTGCTGCCATAATGGAGTGGTCGATGAACGGCCTTGACCTGCAATGTCAAGGGTAATCGGGGCATGGTCTGACCAGGAGATATTATGAATACGAGTGTTTTTTGGAGGAGCCAAAGGCATGGGTAAGTCTCGATAGTAGAGATGATGTGATGTGGGTTTGTCGATACATGTAGCGGTAGGTATGGTGCGCCACCACGCAGTGGGCGTAGATTGAGAAGCCATAGCTCCAGGGTGTGGGGAGAGGTAAAATCAGGAAAGGAAAAACAGGAACTGTAAACAAAACAAACTCGAAGAGACCTTAACTTGGGACTCCCGAGGTAGTGAGGAAATAATATCCAACACGATTTGAGGGGCAGAGAGAGGCTCCAATGGTACGGTATTAGTCAGGGCCAGTCATTTTTGAGGATAGTCAACATAACTGGTAGAGGGGGCATAAAGCTCTAGTAGTACGCCTTTGTGTATGGCTTCAAGTGGGATCTATATTTGGGGTAGTGAGGAGGCCCCAAGTTTGAAGCAGTTGAAATCCCGCCTTCACATCAGTTATAGCGTGCAATTTGCCATTCTGAGATACGTTAAGCTTAGTAGGGAAACCCCATTTGTATGCTACATTGTGATTACGGAGAGCTTTGGTTATAGGGTGTAAGGCTTTCCGTTCCTGTATTGTTGCTTGAGAAAGATCATTGTACAGCGTCACTTGTGATTGTGAATAGGGGGCTGGTAGTGGAGATGTGGAGCGTGCTAGGGACATAAGCTGCTCCTTCACGTGGAAAAAATGAATGCGTGCAATGATGTCCCTGGGCAGTTTGTCTGGGAAGTAAGATGGTTTCGGTAGGCGGTGTGCTCTATCCACTATCAATTCAAAGCTTTGCAAGGAGGGAAAGAGGGTGCTGAGCATAGTTTGAACATAACCTCTAAGATCAGATGAAGACACTGACTCCGGCACTCCTCTCAGTTTGATATTGTTTCGTCTAGCGCGGTCCTCAATATCCGCCATTTTATCTTTGAGGCGGGGGACCTCGGCTGCTCTAGACTTATGGGCATCCACAAGTTCATTGTGGGCTTCTGCATAGTCGCCCATTTTGTTTTCCATGAAATCAACTCTATCTCCCAAATTGCTCAGTTCTACTGTAAGCTTTTGAATGAGGGAGGTAAAGTCATTATGTAGAGTATTGCGAAAAGATAGAAGCATGTCCTTCAGCGTGGTGTCTATCACTGGCTGATTAGACGTAGGATATGCATCAAGCGGTTCTCTATGGTCATCATTATCATCAGCAATGTCAGCAATAGAGGAGGAAGGGTTTCTGCTTACCTCCTTTGCTCTGGAGTTCGGAGTTGCTCCTTTCTCCCCTTTTTACTGTTTATATATTGGTCAAATTTTTTTGTTTTTTTTTAACAATATGTGGCAATATGCATTTTGCACTCTATTTTAGCTGCGCGTATTGCTAGTTTGCATCTTTTATTACATTCTTTGTAGTTAACGAACGACAATGCCGTCGCCTCCATCTTATAATTTATAAATGCCACTCGCTTTTCCTTTATGTGATGCTTTACAGTTTTATTAAGCCATACAGGTTTTGTTTGTGATCTTTTACTTTTATTACCCAACGGTATGCATTTGGCAATGGCAATATGTAAGGTGTTTTTAAAACATTCCCACTTTTGGTCCGAGTTCAGTTGGTGAAATAAGTTTTCCCATTTGATGTCCCCCACTAGGTGGCGCAGTTTATCAAAGTTAGCCCTTCTGAAATTAAGGGTTCTTGTCCTACCAGCCTGCTTCCCTTTCCTGTATCCAATATAGAAAGTAATCACATTGTGATCACTATGTCCCAGTGTCTCCCCAATAACAATATCCTCAATTAACTCCGCTTTATTAGTAATGATTAAATCTAGGATGACATTTTTCCTAGTTGGGACCTCCACCATCTGGTCCATGAAATTGTCACGCAACATGTTCAGAAAGTGGCCCGCCTTTGTTGAACTTGAGGTTCCATTTGCCCAATTTATGTCCGGGTAATTGAAGTCGCCCATCACGACTTCATTGCCCTCCCTCCCAGCTATTTCTATTTCAGACTGTAGATGAGCCTCCCCCTCCTCCCCTATATTTGGTGGTTTATAACAAATACCCACAATTAGTTTGCGACGATCGTCCGTCATGTCCAGTTCCGGCCATAAGGATTCCACGTCCTCCCCACTATTTGACGTGATGTCGTCCCTTATATGCATATTTAGATTATTTTTGACATAAAAGAGTAGCCTTCTTAGATTTAGGCTTCTCAGGGCTTCCCTGGGTGGAGGATTCAGCACTGTCTGAGATGTAATCTGGGGTTGCCGTGGTCGCTTCGGGCGGATGTGTGGAGCCATTCGCGGGGACAGAGGAGTGTAATACCGCTGCGCGGGACAGTACGGCGCCATCTTTCGGACGTCCATGCGGGCCCACAGATTTGAAGAAATCTGACAGTTTCCTCGGTTTTCCTCTATGCTTCCGCTTGCTCATATTGGTCCCGGGTGGCAGGCGATGATGTGGGAAGAAAAGAGCCGGTGCTAGCGTCCTCTCGTGCTGTGTTGCTATGCCCTGCAGTGGAAACGGGATCGGAGCTCTTTCTCTATGTGGCCATCTTCCACTGCATTCGTCCACGCCCCCCATAGGACTACTTTAAGCCATACACTCTAAAGAGCTGGCCTTCATGGAACAGTGGCCAGAAAAAAGTAACTGCAACACATTTGCTGTTCACTAAAAGGCACGTGGGAGACTCCCAAAACGGATGGAAGAAGGTACTTTGGTCAGATGAGACTAAAATTGAGCTTTTTGGCTTTCAAGGAAAACCATACCGCTAGTAACCCTGAAAATTTGGAAAATAGGGCAAGAAGGTGTAACGACGCGTGTTTGCGTGTGTATGTGCGTGCACGTTGGGGGCGCATACTTAAAAATGTTGTAAAATTTTTTAAATTTTTCTTTTATGTTACTTTAATTTTTAGAATTTTTAAACACTATTTTTTTTTTACAGTAACATTATTGTTATTACATAGAGGGATAACAAGCCCCCTATGTAATAGCAGATAGGGTGCGGCAGGTCCTCTTTATGGAGACATCAGGGGTCTTTTAGACCCCAAAGAAGCTGAGGAAGCAGAGATCTGCTTCCTCAGCTTCATCTTCTGGCTCTAAGAGCCGGAGACTGTAAAAGTGACATCGGAAGTGATATAATACACATCACTTCCGGGTCCAGTGATCGCAGGAGAGATCAACGGCTGGAAGCCGCTAAATCTCTCTCCGATCATTGCGGGGAGGCCCGCCGAGCCGCTCCCGGGTGCCACACGGGGCAGCGGTACCCGGGGAAGCCAACGGCGGCCAAATTGCTTGTACATTAACAGCAATCGCCTGCTGTTAAAAGCAGGCGATTAAAAGCGGAGAACCAATATATAACACTTATGAACATATCTAATGATGCCCCAACAAATGAAAAAAGGCTGTAAGCCTGTTAGTAAAGGTAGAACATTTGCCACTGTAACATTTCATAAACAGGAAGCTCTAAATTTGATCAATTCAAATAATGAAGGCCAAGCTAAATCAACAAGAAGGAAAAGTCTATAATCTCCAAGTGGTTTCTAAAAACTGGCTTACTTAAAGTGTGGGGGTTTCCTAGAGAGGAAATAGATGGGATCCTTACACCAGCTTTCCTTAAAGTGTATTCTCACTTTTGCAGTCAAATTTGAGAAAACCCCTCTATATGTTTGCTATGTGTTCCCAAAGTCAGCATATAGTGGGCTACTGCCAGCTATATGCTGATAGCGCAGACCTCTGCTGCAGCCGACAATATTGTTGAGATCCACCCCACTACCTGATTGACAGCTGGCTTTGACTCTAGAGCCACAGCCAGCTCTTCCCATCTCCTCCCCTGTCTGTCCCTTCAATAAGCGCTGGAGGAACAGAGAATGGGAGGAATACCTGCGGGGTCAGTCACTCTTTGCCAGGAGAAGCAGTGAGCTGAGCAATCAGCAGTTTGTGATCGCTCAGTTGTTAAGCAATAGAGACGGCAAGTGACAGCTGCAGTGTCACACCCTAGCTTAAATATTGGGAAGAGTACAGTTTACTCTCCCAATAGCTCTACTTTAACATACAATGCAAACCTCTCACCCCTCACAACCCCTCCTAACATTACAAAAAAGGAGAAGCCAAAAGCGTAAAAGTAGACTTTGTCTGAGGGTTTCCCTATGGTTTGTAGGAGCAATAGGGTATAGCTTATACTTTCCATACTCGGCCTCGTACACTGAACCTTTTCTCCTTGGTACATGTAGGTGCATACATTGTTCTTTTAATTGTTCATATTAAAGGTTGATTTTATTTTTCAAGATCTTTGCACCTTCTCTCTTTTTTTTTCGTTTTTTGTCTTATTTTGTGTAAATGTCTATACTTCCTTGAATATTGCTGAGACAAATATTTAACTACTGCAAATGCAGAGAAGGCAAGGCAGAGATGTATTCAATAACAAAGCCAAGATCCGGGTAGGCAGAGTACTAGTAAGGTCAGTCTAAGCAAGCAATCAGATCCAAGCAGTTCAACCGGTCACAGGTAGTTGTCAGCAGGATCAGAGATATCAAGCAAAGGTAGGAACAAAGTCTAAGCAGACTACAAACGTACAGGAACTAAAGGTCCAAAAAAAACAGAAGACCAAACCAAGAATAAAAGAGCTTGGCAAAGATGGGGGAACTAGCAGGAAATAATGAGGTCAACATGAAAAAAAGAGGATAACAGGAAACCAAGATTACACACACACACAATCCCTAGCAATAGCAAGCTGTATAATACAATAGGCCACGTGTGCCAGGGCACTAAAGAAGAGGCCTGGAGTGCTGTGAAAGCAAGAAAGGACTGCAGGAGCCAGCAGAGAGGCTAGAACATGCAAGCAGTAAGACCCTGGGAGGACAGGAAGAAGCACGGCATGAAACAGAAGCCCCCACAAGAGAACACAGCTGGCAGACCACACCAGCACCCAGCAGCAAACTGTACCAGAGAAGTGGGAAGCAGGTAACCTTTAACAGCCAGTTAGTTCCTGACATATAACATCTTTAGAGAGTAGTCAGGTCACCCAATATACTACTATAGATGAAAAGTAACTTAAATGCAAAATGCATCTGGATAAAGAAAATCCACTTATGCTAAAATGATGGACCTGTGTCTTTATTCAACCTTATATATTATGTAACTATGTAAAATATCAGCTGTAATAGGGGAAAAATGTATGCCTACTGAAACTAAAACAGATCATTCAGAACCACTCAAATCTGTGACTTCTTAAACACAAAAAGGCCTAAGTAGTTATAAAGTAAAACTTATCTGTTATTGCTACTGACATACCTTCATCACGTGTGTATTCTTCACCTGAGTGAGGCTCAAACAAGTAATCTCCTGTTGCCAGCTCAAAGGCCTTCAAGTGAAACAAAACAGTTATTACAATATTATTGGGATAAAGTAGTTGTAAAAGGCTAGCTATACAACTTTACTTGAGATATAGTGGCAAGAGCCATTTCACTGGGAAGCATTAGGCTGCAATGCCTTTCCATAACTAATTTCCTCTATCGTTCTTTAAAGGACACAGCACCGTAGATTAGGTGAGCAGTGTGTGTGTGTGTCCCAGCACAAGATATGTTGGACACACATTTTTGTTAAAATGAAAGGGGACAGCTTCTTCTAGTGGGTATTTCCCATAAATGTTATAGAGCCCAATTTAGCTATGTTCCCTGAGATGATAGGATGTACTTCCCCAGTCCTGCTAAAAAAAGACTATTATGTGGAATTTCTTTAATCAACCCTCTGCTGAAAGTTTCATACCTTATCTGTATTCTGGAAGTCCCTCCAGTCAATCATTTAGAGCAGTCGAAAGGTGGCCATACACTTTACAACCATCGCAAGACCTTAGTCTTGCGATGGTTGTAAATGGATTAAAAAAAGTATCGTATGTTTTTTTAATCCCTTTACAACCTTCGCAAGACTAAGGTCTTGCGATGGTTGTACAGTGTATGGCCACCTTTATAATAGTCTAAAAATCAGGTATTCCAATCCTGCACCTGATTCCCTTCACATTCCTGGACAGTGCTTGAGCTGCATGTCAGATCACCAAGTCTGTCTATTACCAGTGGATGCCTTAAGGTGGCCATACACTGTACAACCATCGCAAGACCTTAGTCTTACGATGGTTGTAAAGGGATTAAAAAACGTACGATCTGCCCATCTTGGACGGGCAGATCGCACTCTCGATCATCGCAAGCCACACCCCCTGAGGGGCGGGCTTGCGATGACTGTAATGAGGGGCAGGCTTACGCTGACTGCAAACGGGCAGTGTGCGCGTGCGCACACCGGCCCGTTCGGCAGTTGTCGAACCAGCAGGCCACCAACTCGCCGAGAATCGTACGATTCCCGGCGGGTTTTCAAACATGCTGGTTCGATGGAAGACGTGCGACCGTACAGTAGAAATGGTCGCACGCCTTCTATACACTGCACGATTCTCGTACGATCGCGGGATTTCCCGCGATTCTCGTACGAGAATCGTGCAGTGTATGGGCACCTTTATCCAGGTTTCAGAGCCCTGGACCCTGATCCCCAGGATGGCTCACCTCATTTGTGAAGTAGACTGCTCAATTTGTTTTTTTTTGCTGGTCCCTGGGGTTTTTTTTTGAGACCGTAGCTGTCCTTTATTCTATTTTCCATTGGCCCTTTTAATTTTTAACTACTTTAATACGACTGCATTGCTGCCACAGCTTAATCGTGCCTTAGGTCGATATTTTACCTAATGTAATTTTGCCCTCACTGCAGGGCCTCTCTTCCTGGGCTTTTTTCTTGTAGCCACATTTCCTACTTGATGTGGGTGACTGTTGTACTGTTCTCTGCTGGCTGACTGCCCCTGTAATCCTCCAGGTAAAGCTGGCCATACACCTTACAATTTATCTGCAGATTTTCTGTGGTCAGATGGAAAAGGTGCAACAGATTCCTCCATCTACACTTAAGGTGACATTAAACCCTCAGATTTTTTAACATAAAACAATACTGTAATGTGTCCCTTACTGTAATCTATGGTTGTTTCCCTTCTCTTTGCTGCTCTTCCTTTTTAAATCCGTATCTCTTCTCATGCTGGGCAGAACTTCTGTTTTGCAGCAGACTGCCTTGTCTCTGAAATGGATACATGGTGTCTGTGTGTAGGTTCACAACCTGAGCCAGCACTACAGGAAGAGGCACTCAGCTGCAAAGGGAAGTTCTCCACCAGCATGAGAATTTAAAAGGAAGAGCAGCAAAGAGAAGGGAAACTACCATGCATTACAGTATTGGTTTATGTTAAAAAAAAATGTATGGGTTTAATGTCACCTTAACTGTGTGGATTGGGTAATCTCCACCTGGGCCAATCTGTTGCACTTTTTCCATCTGACCACAGAAAATCTGCAGATAATTGTAAAGTGTATGGGCACCTTAAGAGGGCAGGCCTGCAGCCATTTGTGAATAAGCCACTATTTTGCTGGGCACAGGTGTAGCATCTGCCTTACTGATGCTAGTAACTCTCACACGCAGAGCTTCTTTGCTGCCTGTGCGACTGGTTTGTGCTGCCTGCAACCTTACGTTTGACATTGTACCGGCAGACCCACTCTGCCTGCGAGCCCTCTTTTGAGCTCATTTGCACCTTCATATAAACCCACCCTGGAGCCTTCAGGTGTACATGTGGCTAGCTGTCTCACTATAGAGTCATTTTCATCTGGTATAGAACGATATATACAAATCAGCCATAACAATATGACCATCAATATGACAATATTGAGTAGCTCCCCCGTTTGCCACCAAAACAGCCCTGACCTGTGAAACGGATGGACTCCACTAGACCTCTGAAGGTATGCTGTGTTATGTGGCACCAAGATGTTAGTAGCAGATCCTTTAAGTCCTGTAAGTCATGAATCGGACTTGTTTTTCCAGCACATCCCACAGATACTCGATTGGATAGAGATCTGGAGAATTTGAAGGTCAAGTCTGTTGGTTATGTGTTCAGATAAATCACTGAGATCTTGAGGAATGCTGAATTAAGTTTTACTTGCTTAGAAGAACATTATATCAGAATTCAGAATTTACAGCATACAGAGAGAACTCCCTGTATATATCATAGATAAGTATACATAAGCATAGAGACTATCATTGCACTACAGCTCAAAGGACATAATTTCACAAGTGATACAATCATATATATGCTGTTGCATTTCCAATAAAGTCAACACCTCAAATTCATTTTTGTGTTTCTCAAACCATTCTCTACCATTTTTGCATTGTGGCAGGCAGGGCTGGACTGGCCATAGGGCACACCGGGCACACAATCACCCTGGTTGTGTTCGGGCCAGCTCAGCCCTGCCCGCTATGTCCGATGGCTGGCTCTGACAGCTACCTGTCCCTTTAAGAAAAAGTATTGGTAATTGGTATCGGCAAGTACATGAGGGGAAGTACTTGTACTTGGGCCTGAAAAAGTGGCATCGGGACATCCCTAGACAGCTCCACTGATGAGAGAGCACAGAGCGGCCAAGCACAACACAGAGCAGAGCTGCCCCACCCCCATCACCAGCCGACATGAGACTTAGCCAGAGGATTGTACAGGACACCGCGCTGTGAAAGAAGATCACAGAACACGGAGTTCTGGAGGACCAGCTCCCTTGTGGTAGCAGGTATCTTTTAGCCTCACACATCTTAATGAAACATACCTAGGTGCCATTATGTATGTAATAAAGGTGTCAGTTTACATGGCCGGAACATAGCGCACTCCATTTCATTGCTGTGTACCCTGGTCATCAGGGGGGTACGACCGATACACATGTGAGGGGCCGGGCCACCTGAGGGGCCCTGGCCCCTTACATGTGTATCAGCCATACAAGGGGTGGCATGCCAGAGGTGACAAGAGAGGAGGTGGAGGCGGCCGGTCCAGGCGGCGGAGGAGGCCAGGATCCCAGCAGCACCAGTCCGGTGGTGGAGGAGGCAGGGCCCCAGCAGCACCGGTCCAGTGGTGGAGGAGGCCGGGTCCCAGCAGCGGCAGGTAAGAGGAGGTGCAGGAAAAAGGGACCCTGACCAGCCCACCTGAGACCCTGCAGAGCCCACCATAGAGAGCCTCAGATACTCAAGTCCAGAGTCCGGCCCGTTACTAAGTCCAGAGTCCGGCCCGTTACTAAGTCCAGATTCCCGCCCGTTAGTAAGTCTAGAGTCCAATTCATGTCTAGTCTGACATTCTAGCGTCTATGGCCGGATTCGGCTTATGCATAATTTTACAATGTTGTCTTGTAAACTGTTTGCTTGCAGCGATCAGTCAGTAAACTATGCTGCCTGCAGCAAACAGACACTGGAGGGCCGATTCACACCACAAACAGTGCGTTCCAGAGCGGTCAGTTAGCCTCTAAAATGCACTGTATCGCAACCCAGCCGGCTCCCTGTGTTCAGGGGCGGGAGGGGGCTGCCTGCGTTTTTGCAGTCACTGATCTGTCACACATTCGGGTGCGGGCGATTGCACTGCAGGCGGGGGGCGTGGCTGCGGTGCCATTGACTTCAATGCACTGCCCCTCCCCTCTCCCGCCCCTGAACGCAGGGAGCCGGCAGTTGCGATACAGTGCGTTCCAGAGGCTGACAGTTCTGGAATGCACTATTTGTGGTGTGAACCGGCCCAGAGGCAGTATCCTATATCTGTGTCTAAAGAATGTTATTTCCTACAAACATGCAAAAAAAAAAAAAAACAAGGATAAAGGAAAAATAGTGTCAGTACTATATATACTTTCCAGCAGTAACTCAGGCTGAGTTTACACCTTCCATTGCATTAAGCACACGTGGATACATGCTAAATGCACTTAAGTTGACACCTATGGGTTTTTTTTGTTTTTGTACACTGACTGAAAAGAAGTCACAGAACACCGGAATCCCGGAGAAAGTGATTTGAGGAGGGGGCGGGAAATCACTATCAGACACTGAAGAGGGACTGGAGCACCACCACCACTGCTGGACACACACAGGGGAAACAGAGAATTACAGGGTCCAAAATGAGGAGATACACAGGGGGGATACAGGGACACAAGGGCCAGAATGGGAGGATGCAGGGGCCAGACTGAGTAAACACAGGGCTAGGCTATGAGATGGCAGTAGGCGGGGTGTGAGGAGGAACTGTTGGTGGTGCTCGAGCTGCTCCTGCTCCAGCTCGGACTGCAGGCTCTGCGGGGGGTACATGTCCCCGGGGGTGGTACGTGGCACAGCTGAGGGTGCTAGGAGGCTGGTGAACTGCTTCTTGTACTACTGATCAAGAGTACAGCAGCAAGGCTGACACCACTCACTCCTTTTTCACTTCCAGTCTTGGAAACCCAATTAATTGTATTAGGTTTGCTAGGCATCAACTGAACAGTCCCCCTATGGGCATTTGAGGGCAAGCTGTGCCAGTCAAAGACCACTAACCATCTTTGCCAGGTCTGGAGGCAACAAATGCTCAGTAACACCACTGTAGAAATGGGTAATCTTAATTTATATGGGTGGTAATATTATTATAATATTTTAATTTTCAGAGTTTCCTGCTTATTTACCCTATACCTGCTTGTCCCCTATAGAGCCAGTACAGTATGTGCCACCTATAGAGTCTATCATGTGTGTGTATATATTTATTGTCCCCCGTAATTAGGCGGTCGTTAGGCCAGCCCCGATTGGGCTTCTATGTTTACTTCCGCCCCCAGATTGTGATGGGGTGGGGCCTTCGGGGGTCATGTGATGGGGCTGCTCGGTCTAAAATGCCCGGGCCTATTTTTTGTCCCAGTCCGGCCCTGGTGGCAGGGCTCATTGTCCTGCTGAAAGAGGCCACTGCCATCAGGGAATACCTTTCAATTAAGTGGTGTATTTAGTCAGGAACGGGTAGTACATGTTAAAATAACATCCACAGGAATTGCAGTACTCAAGGTTTCCCAGCAGATTAATCAGACCAGGCCACGTTCTTCCATTGCTCTGTGGTCCAGTTCTAATGCTATTGTAGGCACCCTGACAGGTCAGCAGGGGCACTCTGACCTGTCTGCGGCTACACAGTTCCAATACGCAACAAACCGTGTGTGTTCAGACACTTTCCTCTCGGAACCAGAATCAACTTTTTTAGCAATTTGAGCTACAGTAGCTCCTTTATTGAATCATATTACCTGGGCCAGCCTTTGCTCCCCACGTGCATTAATGAGCCTTGGCTGGCCATGATCCTGTTCACTGGTTTTCCATCCTTGGGCCACTTTTGGTAGGTCCGGTCCACTGCAGACTGGAACATCCAACAAGAGCTGCAATTTTTGGAGTTGCTCTTACCCAGTCGTCTAGCCATCACAATTTGGCCCTTGTGAAAGTCGCTCAAATCCTTACACTTGCCCATTGTTTCTGCTTCCAGCACATCAACTTCAGGGACACAATTTTCACTTGCTGCCTAATATACCCAACGTACTTCCACATGTCATTGTAACAACATAATCAATGCTATTTACTTCACCTCTCATTGGCCATAATGGTATAGCAGAATGGTGTATGTCTTAATTGGTTAAGAGCCCCTTCACAGTCTAATCACAGGCAGATCCCCCTCCCATCATCCATTTTCTACTCTGACTCTGATTCGGGTCAGGACAGATCCAGAGTCTAGGGAGGGGCACTGCCAGAAAATACAGTGTTGCTTACAGAATATTGTAATAATAAATTACGTTGCAGTTGTCTAATATGTATAAAAACAATTGTGTCTTTTTTTCCCCACATCCTGACACTTTTGTGTGCAGGAATGGATGCTCTGCTAAACACCATTTTTGTCACATTACTGTCATTAAAATGGGTCTGCCTTCCACACTGCACATTACTGTAAGTTTTATTGCTCTTGAGTCTGTGATGCACCCACACACTGCACATTAATGTGTTTCATTACTGTGGAGCTTGTAATACACAGGGTCCAGGCCCAATGTGAAGGATGGAGGACCCCAGACTGGAGGAAGGGGGGTCTGGTAACTGACATTGTCAGCGATTACCATGGCTCCCTTCCTCCTGTTTGGGCCCCCCCAAGTGGTGGAATGCTAGGGCCCAGTTGCAGCTGCGACCGCTGTGACCCTGGTAGTTCTGCCACTGTATACAAAACTGCAAGTCCCAGCAATAAATTATACAGCAATGCAAAATACCACCAGCTATAGAGAACTACAAATGCAAGAAGGAACAGTCAGCTCCTCTGTACCAACAGAAGGAGGCAGTTTCTAGTTTAATTCAAGCTACAGACCCTAAGGTTCCCATCTGCCAGAAGGCAGTCTCCTAGAAGGGTGGCTGCCCTGAGTTTCTAGTTTCTACAAGCCTAACCATTCTGCAAAGGTATTTTTCTGAAAGATTGGAGATGACTTGTAAAGGATTTTTACCCTTCACAAATAGTCCTATATACCTTTGTGGAGACTTTCTCTAAGAAGGGGGATAACCCTTCATCTGCCCATCTTTTACGAAAAACAACACTCATTATGACTGCCCATTGATGATTTCTCATTGTTTAATGATCTATGTGTGCACTCACTACTTCGAATCTTAATTCTGGCCTGTTTTGGCCTTGGCTGTGGTATCCCAGATGGCCCCAGGTTG
Organism: Nanorana parkeri; assembly: GCF_000935625.1. Lineage (NCBI taxonomy): Eukaryota > Metazoa > Chordata > Amphibia > Anura > Dicroglossidae > Nanorana > Nanorana parkeri. The sequence goes on along the minus strand of NW_017308293.1, from coordinate 108,232 downwards.
CTACAAGCTGTTCGCTCAGGACCAGATTGAGAAAAAGGCATTACTGCATGTCACCAAGTTGATGGAACTGAAGGTACAAGTGCCTGTGTCATGTGGCACTAGATTCCATGATGTGTCTCACATCAGTGTAACTTTGGTAGTCATGTGCAGGGTGCTTTGGTGTAAGTGCTGCTTGACTGACCAAACCTCTAAAAAGGCTCTTCTGGCGAACAGGCTGTTTCGTGTCACTTTGACAAAATCATCAAAAATGCCACAGTGCTCCATTAAGGATCTATCACACATTTCTAGATCACTCGCCCAGTTCGAACAAGCCTGCCTCAATGCGGAACCGCTTCAACACGCACTGCGAACCATGGTATCACTGCTCAATGACTGGTCGGATCGTACACCACCCAGATTCCTCCAACTTTGGGAATCAGACTTGGCAATACAATTCACGCCCGCTCAGAGGCTCAGAATTCTGCCCTTTGCCCATAAATCGTCGATCTCGAGCAGGATACAGGAATCTGGATATATAAATTGCTGACCGGATGGTACAAAGTACCGACTATGCTACATAAGATGTACTCATCCACTTCCCCACTTTGCTGGATATGTTTACGAGCGGCAGGTTCCCTGTTCCACATATTCTGGGAGTTTACGGTGCTACAGCCTTTTTGGCTGGGGATCCGAGATGTCCCCCCCGCCCCCCCACTCATATCCTCTTCTTCTTTTCTGACCGCCTACCCTTAGGACCTACTTTCTTTACGGTCCACCTTTGTTTGTTTTTGGCATAAATAGGTAAAATCAGATACTGATTTTGATAGATTACTGATAGATACTTTCTACCACTAGTTGGGTTACATGGAAATGGCTTTCTCAACAAGGTTGCTTTTGTAGGGCATATGGTAGTATACTAAATATCTCTGTCAATACTCCTACGGTTATGCTGCCTATGGTCATTTATGGGTTGAGTTATGCCGATGTTACGATTTCATGTACCCGTGTATGTTAATATTCACCTGTCTTTTCATAAATAAAGAATAAAAAAGAAAAAATGCCACAGTGAAGTACTCATCTTCCCCAATATTGCAGGGATAGGAAGCTGCAACAAAAAAGTTCCTCTTTTTCTGCACACAAGCAGTACTTTTCATTTCAAAGATTTTTCTTCAAGTCTACATGATCTTTCAACTCAAACTCTTGAGCCAGTTTCTGGCAATCAAAGTTCTTTTAAGCCTGTTGAAAAATCTGCTTGCACATGGGTTTTCCCTCACCTGCAATTCTTAAGTTGGAGGGAAGTCTTTTGGCTTACACACATATTTCACTCCTTCATGTATTGGACCCCTGCAGGAGTGCAGGAGTTTGTAGCCAAAGGCTACAAGATAGATTTTAGTCTGCACCCCAGGAAACATTCTTTACCTCTAATTTACACTTTTCCCCTAAACAATTCACAGATCTTCTGTAGGCTGTTGATGGGTTGCTGTCCCTGCCAGTTATTACTCCAGTGTTCGCTTCAAAAATGTTCAAGGGGTTTTACTGCAACCTGTCACTGGTCCAAGGAAAAGTAAAATTCAACCAATACTAGACCACAAGACCCTCAATACTTTCATAAGATTCAGCATCGACCTGGTTTGGACTTTGTGACCACTGTTTAGATTTAGAATTTAGATTTCAGATTTAGAATGCCCATATTCCCTGGAAACCAATGCTTTCTGCATTTTGAGGCAGGGGAAAAGCATTACCAGTTTGTGGCTCTCCCCTTTAGTCTGACTTTAGTTCCCTTTTCTCATTCTGGCTCTTCTGTGGCTAAGGTTACATTCCAGTGGCCAATTATCTCAATTACACCATTCTTGTCTTTCTAAGACTTGGAAGCCAACATCACAAGCCCGTTGCAGACTCTGAAGGAGTTCTGGCTCCAGCTGAATTTCAAAAAATCTTCCATTATTCTATCCCCTGGCTAGAATATTTGAACCTGATCCTGGTCCCAGGTTAGTAAGAGTCTTCCTTACCCCGGAGAGGCTACGAAAGTTGCAGCTAATTGGCTGCAGTCACTATTTACCTGAGAATTTGTGGACCACAAATTTTCCATTGATAAAAGTCAATTAAAAGATAGACTTGTCAGGGGGCGTGTGTCCAAGACATGGCGGAGTGAACACGTCTCTACTCTGCTCTCCAGACCCGCTCCGATTAATCCAGATTAATATGGCACTTACCTCATCTATCATGAGCAGATCACGCCAGAGCAAGACCCTCGATACATAGTTACATAGAATTTGGGGTTTATTAAAGACATTAGTCCATCAAGTCCAACCTATAGGATCTCATTCTTAGGAGTACTTGTACCCCTGTATATTACGGTCCCTTAGGAAATCATCCAAAAGTTTCTTGAACAATTCCACACTGAAATCCAAGCTGAAATCACTGCCTGTGGGAGTGAGTTCCAGACCCTAACCGCTCTAACTGTGAAGAACCCCCTTCGCCCCCTGTGCTGGAATTTTTTTCCACCAATTTTAGGTGGTGGCCTCTAGTTTTTGTAATGGAGTTAATTTTAAATAGTTTGTTGCTAATGTTGCTGCCACCATTGAACATCTTGTACATGGAAATCATATCCCCCTTAATCTCCTCATCTCCAATGTGAACATGTTTAAATTTAGTAGTCTCGTCTCATAGCTCTGGTCCTCCATACACCTAAATAGTTTGGTTGCCCTCCGCTGGACTCTTTCCAGCTCAAGGACATCTTTTCTTAGTACTGGTGACCAAAACTGGACAGCATACTCCAGATGAGGTCGAACCAATGATCTATAAAGTGGCAAAATTATAGACTTGTCCCTGCAATACATCCCCTTCTTAATACAGGACAAAACACTACTAGCTTTGTTTACAGCAGTCTGGCACTGCAAGCTACCCTTCAGTTTGTGGTCTACAATGACCCCCAAATCCTTCTCCATTTCTGACTTTCCTAGTGGCATACCCATAATTGTATAACCCATTTGTTTATTTTTATATCCAAAGTGCATTACTTTGCATTTATCGACATTAAACCTCATCTGCCATATTATGTAATGTTATAATGTCATAGTCCGTGTCTATTACCCTCCCAATTTTGGTATCATCCGCAAAAACGGAAATATCGCTGTTAACACCCTCCCCGATGTCATTAATAAATAAGTTGAACAATATGGGACCCAGCACAGAACCCTGAGGAACACCGCTCATTACACTAGCCCAGTCTGAAAAGGTGCCATTTATAGATACCCTCTGGACACGTTCCCATAGCCAGTTCTCTATCCACGCACACACCACTCCATCTATGCCCACTTCCGCAATGGGTCGAACACGAGCCCCCGGTAGGCAGCACACTGTTCGACGCTCACGGTTCCGATGACAGATTACCCTGTCAGTCTGCCTGATGATGGGGTCTCCCACCACCAGGATCTGCCTCTCCTGACCCTCCATCCTGCTCCCATCCTCGCCAGAGCACTCACTCCCCCTGCGGATATAGGATGAGTCGTGCTCCAGCAGTGTCCCCCCTGAACTGATATCCCCAACATCCTGCAACTTGGCATATTTATTGGGGTGAATCAGATCAGGGCTGACCTCTCTAGTAATATTCCCCCTCCGCGGCCTTCTAACAGTAACCCAGCTACCCACCTCTGGATCCTGCTCCTCCAACCCCCCTTCCTCATCCAGACCACCCTCCACGACAGCCTGGTGCGTTAAGTCCAGACTCTTTTCCATGATGGTTAGGCTCCTTAGTGTTGCCAGTTTGTTGCTAAGATCCAGAATCTGGGTTTCTAAACAAACAACTTGCTCACATCTAGCGCAAATGTATTCCCCCTCGAACGCATGTTCAAGGAACGCATACATTGCACATGACATGCACCTGGTTGCATACCCACTCATGGAAGAAATTTTTTTTTCCACCCTTACTATTTTTTCTTCTTTTTAATGTATATTAGAGATTATATAAGATTAATTATTTAATTGTATCTTTATTTATCTAGGGTTACGTGAATCACGAGTGGCCCGTTCAAAACTTGTTTGTTAAATTGAATAATTTAAATTAGATTAAATTAAATTATACTGAATTATACTACCGCCCTCTGGTATAATTATACTACCGCCCTGGATTAAATTATACTTTCCCCCTGCAGTTAAATGTGGTTAATGGTGCTATTAATAATAATATTAGCGCCCTGTGGTTAGATTAATGAAACACCCAGGGATTAAATTATATTAGATTAATTTAAATTTAAATTGCACTAGTGCCTTGGGATTAGATTAGATTGCACTATCCCCCTGGGGTTAAGATGTCCTAGCGCCTTGTGGTTGATTGATTCACCTTAGCGCCCTTTGTATTAAGTTACACAAGCCTAATGCGGTTCACTTATACAACTTCCTTGGTATTTAGCTTATTCTATTTTAACCCCCTGGGTTTAGTTTTAATTTACACTAATGCCTTGGGGTTAACTTACACTTGCGCCCGTGGATTAAATTAGATTATACTAAATTAAATTATACTAGCGTCCAGGAATTAAGTAAGTTACCCTTGCACCCTGGGAATAATGACACTAGCGCCTTGGGGTTAAGTTACCCTACTATCATGTGGTTACATACACTCTTGGCTTTGGTATTTAAATAGCTCTACCGCCCTAGGGTTTTATACAATAACGAATACCAAGTATACTTTAGTTTAGTACACTCTAATATTCCCTAAAATAATATATATATATATATAAATATATACAGACATATAGAATTTTATATCTATCTATATATATATATATATATATATACACACACACACAGACACTCAGTCACACCCTCACATATATACCTTTAACACTTTGAGTGCTACCGCAGCCCGCTTAGCAATGTAACAGTACTACTTTTCTTTCTATTTATTTTAGTTTTATCTTTTAACTTTAACTCATAAACTAACAGTTTAATATACACCCTATAAAGTTGGTATGCAATGCAAGTAAATAAATAACTCAAATAAATATAAATGAATAGCTAACCCTTTTTTTTGTTAAAATTACACTCCTACGCCATTGGCACTGGGCAAAATCAAAGACTTCTTTCATCTTGCGGCCCCGTCGAGAGCGAGTGTGGGCCCCAGTAGAGCCGCTGCCTTGAGTGGCGTGCCATCTCTGGAACTGCTGGTTCCCTCCTCCCCTTCTGAGCCACGTTTCTCTCCACCTTCTTAACCTAATTTGAGGTGCAGCGAGGACAGCAGGACTATGTTATTGATCCCAGGAGCAACGGAGGGCTCGGATATAAAGGACTCTGAGGCTCAGCAGCCTTCCGCTGGTCTAGACATTGGGGGCCTTGCTTCGTTCCTTGCCCACTAAAGATATAGAAGCATTGGTGGCGGAAATTGAGGAGACCCATAGCAATGACATTCATGAACTGCGACAAGAGATACATCAACTCACTGCGTGTGTCGATGGAGGCAAGATGAGCACAGCAGCAGTAGAGGTGAGGCTTGCAGCCCTGGAAGCCTCCCGTGACCTGCAAATGGGAGAGTTGTCCAACATGCAGCTCCATTTAGAGGATTTGGAGGACAGGAACAGGCGCAACAATATGCAGCCACGGGGCATCCCAGAAGCTACAGGGCTGGAGACCGTACATGATACAGTAGTGGCGATTTTCAACACCCTATTGGGTAATCCCCCTACTACAGTGATTGAATTCGATTGAGCACACGGCCTATCCAGATTCAGTTATCCGGATAGGCCCCATGACATTATCTGCAGAATAAACAAATTCCCAGGTAAGGAGGAAATACTCCTGAATGCCTGGCCCAGGGATTCCTGGACTTTGATGAAGCTACAATTTGAATTCTCCCTGATTTATCCTGGGCGACACTGCAGCGGAGGCTGCTCCTATGTCCTCTCCTAGAGCACCTGCGGGACACAGGTATTGTTTACCGTTGGGTCTTTCCATTCAACCTTATAGTGAGGAAGAATGCTTCCACCTTTACCTTAAGGAAACACGTCTTTTCACATTCCTTGCCATGGAGCCATTTTCTGTACCTGATTGGCTGCAATACCTACCTGGGAACTTCTTTTGTCAACGTCCCCTGCCAGCCCGACGTTCTACTCCCCCCCCCGGTCTTCTCAACGACAATGCCGGCGGAGGTCTTCTTCTCGGGAAGACACCAATAAACCCTAACCAGCTCGGTGATTGGATCTCGCCAGTGTGTATGGTACTAGTATTTATTTTTCCCCAGAGCTGTATGGAAGGTTTTTTTTTTTTTGTTGCTTTTCTTGAGCCTGCTCTTCAGTGTGTGCCTCTTTTGTCCCGGGTGTCTGTACGGAGACTTTTACCGAGCGATGAACAAGGAGTGAGGATTATTGTTTGGGTTCCATGCCATGTGGTGTTCAGCAGTGCGATCTTCTCCTCACCCCAGTCTCGAGACTTATGTACTAATATTTCACCTGAGGTTATTTGATGTTTTTCCCTCAGCAGATTTCATGTTTTCCTGCTTCCGGGATAGTGTGGGCAAGTCACCATGACCTATATGTACATTGCTCTAACAGTCTTATAATAGTTATGTTTTAATTGTATGGTCTCATCTGCTATTACATGCGGATGGTGGGAAAGTATATTATTGCTGTTGAACCATTTATTTTCTCTCTCCTCCTTCTGGGTGTCGGCCCGTGCTCCTTTTCGTTCCCATTTGCGTGGAGCTGACTTTAGGTGGGGTGACCTGCGGTCCTGGAGACTGAGATGAGAATATTATGGTATCGCTGCTCTATGCGGTCCCTATGCTATGTTGATGTTCCATGTCATGGGTACCTGTATTCACTGATTCTCTTTACTCATATTTAACATACAGTAAGTGCTTATAACTACGAGTTACTACTTTGAGTGGATTTCCACTATGCTATATACTGGTTTCGGAGTTGGGGGGATGAGTGGGATGCTGCTTTGTTTTGTCACACCCCCACCTAGATTTTCACGGGGGGAGTTCCCTTTTGTGGGTGATCAATTGGGGTGGTTGCCCATTTTAGGGTGTTGTTTTTCTTTTCTATTGTTATTGCTACTCTCTTGACTTGCTTACTTTCTGACTTTCGTGATTCTATTTCCTATATCTCCTTATTCCTTTTTTTTTGCCTCTCCTAGCGCGGTGACTCACCTCTTTTGTGTATATGAAGGTGGCGATCATGTGCTCCCAACCTTGTAACCTATTGTCGCTGAATGTCAAGGGGTTAAAAATCCCGGAGAAAAGAACTACTGTACTCAATGAATTGCAACGTTCTTGGGCACAGATATGTTTTCCTCCAGGAAACGCATTTTCGTGTCTCCCAGATCCCCATATTCCAAAACCGCTATTATCCATTTGCTTATCATTAGGGATGCACTGATACCGTTTTTTCGGCATCGAGTACGAGTTTTACAGTACTTTTTTCCCCCCAGTAGCTCTTGATACCGAATACTGATACCGGAAGTCCTATTAAGAAAGCCGGGCGGCTTGTAATAACTCACCACCTGGCTTCCTGATTAGCCGGGAAGCCTGGCGGCGTGTAAAGACCCCCCAACCAGCTTCCCGATCAGCAGGGAATCCATCTCCGTGCTCCCTCGTCACCAGGTCATGAGGGAGCATGAAGCCAGCTTTCTGGCCAATCAGAAAGCCAGGAGGCGTGTAATGACACGCTACCCGGCTTCCTGATTGGCAGGCTCCATGCTCCTTCGTCACAAGTGACGAGGGAGCATGGAAACGGCTTCCCGGCCAATCAGGAAGCCGGGCAGTAATGACTCGCTGCCCGGCTTTCTATTACCGGAAGCTCAAGAATCGGGCTAGGCATCGGAGCATTTGGGCGAGTAACGGTACTCACCCAAATATTCGGCATCCGCACCGATACTAGTATCGGTACGGTGCATCCCTACTTATCATTGTGGCTCTCCAGATGGTAAGTCTAGAGGAGTCAGCATTAGTACATAAGAATATACAGTGGCAGTTTGTGGACCCTTGGCATGGTCCTGATGGTAGAACCATCTTTGTGAAGGGTACTGTAGGTCGAACCTTGTGTACATTTGCAAACCTGTACGTACCAAATATTGGTCAGATTTCTTATTTGGAGTCAACCTTGGAAAAGCTCTGTGATTTTACAGAGGGTCTATTGATCCATACTTTAACATGGTACTTGATCCTAATTTGGATAGTTCAAGGTCCTCTTCACACCTCTCTTACACTGCCCTCAGACGGGTCAAGACTTGCCTACGTCAATACCAGCTGGTAGATGTTTGGCGCTTGTTACACCCTACGGAACGTGACTATACCTTCTATTCTAACCCCCATGGCTCATACTCTCGGATAGACTGCTTCTTGATCCATCATCAAGATTTCCCTAAAGTGTGACTGGCATCTATTGGTGTATTTTCTCTTTCTGATCATGCCCTAAATTTTCTTATCTCTTGACTTACTACAGAAGGAAGATCGACAATAGAACTGGCGTTTAAACAAGTCTTTTTTTGCAGGACCCTCAGCTTGTAAGGGAGATCAATACCGAGTTGCCCACCTATTTTGCCTGTAACGACACGTTAGAATGTCACCCCATGATCTTATGGGAGGCACACAAGGCATACATCCATGGCTCATTTATTAAGATGGGCGCTAGACTTTAAAAATGCATATCGCCTGAAGGGAGACCTTACTAGTGGACATTTACCGCCTAGGATCTCTCCATAAGCAATACCTAGCCCGGTCGGTTCCTAATGAATTAACTGGTTTTTGGGAGCAACTGCAGTCCCTGTGTCTTGTTAAGGTGAAAGGTCTCTTGACCAGGTGTAAGCGTGCTCTCTACCAATTTGGCGATAAATGCGGCAGACCACAGGCAAAGGCATTAAGGACACAAAGAGGTCAATCATATATCTGAGGTGGTTTCTCACTCGGGTACGAAGATGGTTAAGACTACTGACATAGCTGCTGTTTTCAAGGATAATTACTCCTCTATATATATTATTAAAGCCCACACTCAATCGTGGGTCGAGCTGGATTTAAGAGCCAAGATATCTCAATACTTCTTGGAGTCAGGAATGCCGGCTCTGTCCTAAGAGGTGGTACAATCTATGGAAGCCCCAATTATGGTCGAATAACTAACTATAGCTATTGGTCAGACTAATACTGGTAAAGCCCTGGGACCATATGGCCTTTCCCTATCCTACTATATAACATTCCTGAAAATCCTGTCACCACATTTCTTGAGAGGCTATAATGCAGTTGGAAGGGGAACTGCATTCCTCGAGGACTCTTTGAGGGCTCACATTACCCTTATCCCGAAGCCGGACAAGGATACCTTGCTGAGTCTGAACTATAGGCCCATCTCGCTGCTCAACTCCGACTTGAAGTTCCGTCTTGTCCCCCATTTACAAAATATCATTCATTTGGATCAGGTCGGCTTTATTCCCACTAGAGAGGCTCGGGACAATGTTGTTCAGGTGCTGGATGTCATCCATGCCTCTTCCGTTCGGTCGAGGCCCTTATGCTTCTCTCTATGGATGCCGAGAAGGCCTTTGGCCGAGTGGACAGGACATTCATGGAGATGACCCTTAGGGATTTGGGCCTGGGGGACTTTATGATGATGTGGATTATGGCAATCTACTCCTCTCCTACAGCACAAGTTAGAGTGAATGGCATGCTTCGGACGCATTTACTATGTCCAATGGCAAGTGACAGGGATGCCCTCTCTCCCCTCTGATCTTCATTATCACCCTAGAACCTTTTTTGCGTAAGATCAGGGACAATTGTAACATTTCAGGGGTCGGACTTGGTAAAGGGGGAACGCACAAGATAATGGCATTCGCCGATGACTTATTGTTCTTTCTCACCAATCCAAACGTTTGATATCTATAGAGCAACATCCCTCTTTCTCATCAACTTTCAGAAGTCAATGACTCTTAATATATCCATCCCTAGCTTTCAGCTGCTTGCCCTTCAAACAGCTTTCCCATTCTGAAGGTCAGCCAATTTGTTGCGCTACTTGGGTTCTAATATACCGACTGGTCTCTCATGTACATTTGCACTTCATTTCCCTACTCTCCTCAGGAAATTCGGTTGGACCTATCGAAATGGCATCCTGGCATGTTCTCGTGGTTCGGTAGATGCAATATCCTGAAAATGAATGTTATGCCTTGTATTCTCTACCTTTTGCAGACTCTACCATATCCCGCAGTCTTTTCTTAGGACCATCAACAGTGCTTTTGTTCAATTGTTATGGGCCCACAGACATCCCAGAATTAAGTTGACGATGCAAGGTTTACACAAGGCTAATGAGGGCATCGGATTACCTGATGTAGCCAGGTATCATGCTGCGTGTCATCTTACGAGGGTGATAGATTGGTGAAGACACAGTTCCTTAAAACAGTGGATAGGAATTGAACAGTCTGTGGTCGAGCTTTCTGTTTGTATTGCCCTGGTGTAGGGATGTGATCCCAGCGTCGGTGAGAGCGCACCCCACTATAGGCCCAACCCGGATGATTTTTCGCAAATTCTTCCAACTGGATGACATTTCTCCAACTTCCTCCCCCTTCTTTCCAATTCTTGGCAATCCCAGTTTCACTCCAGGAGTGGAGACGGAAGCGCCACAACCTAGCGCAATAAGTGTGTTGAGAAGCTTGGGGGCGGGCGGTGTTCAACTCACCTGTGAAAGGGTGGGTACTCACTTAGACAGGTGGTTGAGACCGTTGTTTGGCGGTTACAGGAGTGATAAAGCTGTACTCATCTTCATTCGGCGGTAGCGTTATGGACCCAGGTGCAATGGATGGAAAGGAATAACACAGGTGGTGAGGTTTGAGGAAGGCCAAAGGCAAACAAGGACTTCTGTAACTCACCGTTAAGTTAGTAGAGATGCGTTGTGAACGACGGAGGTGTGGTGCATGGCTGGTGGTGGTATCGCAGGTGGTGTCCTGTTTTGATCTCTGTGGAGAATCAAGTGGATGATCCTGAGGATGGGAGTGGAGGCGGAGGAGGAAAGGAGGCTGGAGTCTCCACCGATGGGCACCAGAGAGGAGGCAACTTATTGGGCGGTGCCAGTGGGCAAGGACGCTGCCATGTTGTGCAGGCGCTCGGCTGTTCAGGAAACGCCGTCTCGTTATGTGGGCGGGGCGTCCTGGCCGAACTGACGAGGCACGAGCTTCCCCTTGGCGGTGTGGAGGGGCTGAGTCCGCCGGAGACAGGTGGGTGTGGTGATGGGCGCCACTAGTGGCGAGCAAGCGCTGATGCGCTGGAGGCAATGTGATAGGTGCGTGAAATGTCGGCCGCACGAAATTGACAGCAGGGAGGAGTGTGTGAACAACTCCAATTCCTGAAGGCAAGGCGACGCGTTTTGAAGATAGCTCTTATTCAAGCCTGGGTGCAAAACAGGACACCACCTGCGATACCGCCACCAGCTACGCACCACACCTCCGTCGTTGACAACGCATCTCTACTAACTTAACGGTGAGAAGTCCTTGTTTGCCTTTGGCCTTCCTCCAACCTCACCACCTGTGTTATTCCTTTCCATCCATCGCACCTGGGTCCATAACGCTACCGCCGAATGAAGAAGAGTACGGCTTCATCACTTCTGCAACCCCGAACAACGCTCTCAACCACCTGTCTAAGCGAGTACCCACTCTTTCACGGGTGAGTTGAACACAACCCACCCCCAACCTTCTCAACACACTTATTGCGCTAGGTTGTGGCGCTTCCGTCTCCAATTTCTGGCTTTTAGCACACACATCGGACACCCCGGTCCGGACATAACAGAAGCCGCACACCAGCACAAGACCTCCCGGAATACTGTCTTTTCCCTTTATTTTCCCTATGGGACCACCCATTTCCCGTCTTTAGTTGAGCCCCACAATTCCCCACCCCACTCCCCCCTCACCACCCCTCGAAGAGCGCTGAAAACGGGACATTTCTCCTAATTTTCTCTAATGTACTCCAGGAGTGGAGGACACCTGTTTCTGTGCCCATGCCGCTGATAACATCTTAGGGTTAAACATTTTCTTCAACGGGATAACTGGGTTTCCATGGCGGAATTGTTGTCGGACCCCCAGTGGAAACCCTTGGGATTTTGGAGTAGAGTACAACTGTCACACTTTCTTCGTTTTTTACCTTCTCCAAAGGACATTGTCCATCCGCCGATGGCGTTTGAAAGAGAGTGCGAACTTGGCTTACCTCTCAGAGACACAGTGTCTATCATGTACTTTTTGCTGAATTCCCCCCAGGGGCTATGTTCCTCACTTTTTTGATAAATGGGATTGTGACTTATGGATCCAGTTTTCCTCAGAACAAAAGAATACACATCTTCTTTATGCCCACAAAACGTCCAGATGTACTAAGTTCCAGGAGTCGATTTACAAGGTTCTGACCCGTTGGTATAGGACTCCTGCTACCCTTCATAGACCTATGCCCTCGCTTCCCCCTGACTGTTGGCGCTGTGGTCAACCGGGGGGGCACTTTGCTCCATGTGTTTTGGGAATGCCCTCCACTTCAACCGTTTTGGGAGGCAGTAAGAACCATATTGCAAAAATGTATGGATCAGTCGATTCCAATGGCTCCAGCGTTCTTTCTCCTGCACCATAATGAGATACCAAAAAAACATATTTGAACTCAGTGTTGCCTCACATGACTAATGCGGTAAGAAGCTACATACCTGTTTTGTGGAGAAATACTTGCCCTCCGACTATTAGCATGTGGTTGAGTAAACTGAATGAAATCTGGAGAATGGAGGACTTGATTGCATCATCCCAAGGGACGAACGATAAATTTTGCAAAACTTGGTTCTCATGGACAGAATTTGTCTTCTCTCTGGACTACGCTACCCTTCTCGCCTCTAATGGCCCACAGACACTTAGGTTACTGGCCTGATGCGGGGTCCGTTACCCGCTAGGAGAGATGCCCGTTATAATATCCCTTCTTTTTTCATACCTCTCCTTCTACCTGTTTATTTATATTTTGTTTCACATTTATTTCCGCTTACATGCATGTTTATGTCCATGTTTTGTCTTTCATCTGCTTCTGTGTTGTATATTCTATGTTTGCTCTTGGTCTACTTTCCTACTCTCTTTTCTTTCCTTGTCTTTCTGCCATTTCATGCTGCGCTCTGATACGTCCCTATCATGCTTCCCCCCATGTCGTCAGTGACTTACTCGAGTATACCTCTCGACATAATGGTTTTCTACTGATACCCTACAATAGGGGTGGGGACCGAATAATGGTTATGTTTTTTTCCCTTTGTTCTTATTTTTCTCTCTTTTTTATCGCTTTTCTTATGTGATACTTTCAAAAATCTCAAAATCTTAAGGATCCATGCTTTCGAGTTAGTCCAAAATGTCTGTAATGAGATACGTTCGTTTTTTGATGTTTTACATTTTATTTATAGTATTTTTGTATGGATTCTTATATTTTGACAAAAAACACTTGTCGAACTGGGGGGTTGGGAGTGTCTCTGTATTCACAGGACTCTGTCTTCTACTCTACAAGGCTGCAACATGGTTCTCTGTACACCCCTTTACCATGTTTTACAGGGTAGATGTGGCTGAATCAGTGGGTGCCAACTTCAAGTTCATGTGTGCAGTTCTTACCTGCCGCTTATCACAGACTGCTTTTGGACCACCAATAGTCATTTAATCTACAGTGCTTTGTCCCTCAATAAATGATGGAGAAAATAGGATTTTTGTGTAATTTCTAATTTTGAAGTCCTTTTCTCCATTGTTCATTAAAGGACAGCTGTGCCCCATCTGGTGTACTATTGTTGTTGACCTGTTGTCATAGTTTGATTTTTTTGGTACATACAAAAAGTGCTATTATGTGACCGCCATATCCAGCACTTATAATTTCCTATTATTTTTTTCCCGTAGTTAGACTATTAAGTTACAGTACCTAACCAAAAGTGAACAGAGTTATTAAGGAACTTGAATGAAAAGGAGCATCGTTTTCTACTGGATTTTCTTTTTTTTCCTGGGGTGTACTAATAGTAAGCTAAACTAAGAATCAACAGGCTACAAATAATCAGATTTTAAAGAGTGCAATTTCTACTGCAGCTCTGCTCTTTTTCTCTCATAACTGTTATAATACAGACATCAAGGATAGTATGATAGGAGTGTCTGTAGTAAACTCGTGAAACAAACATCGACCAGTGTTAACATATTTCATGACCTTCAAAAAACTGGGTTGCCTTTACCAACCATTTCTAACACTTCTGCTCAATTTTAGATGTGCATCCATGGATCACAACCACGTAGAAGGTAATTCACCTTCACAGACTATGTCCCCAGTTCATGAATTAGCTTATATGGAGGAGGATAAGTTCCAAAAGATATATGAGAAAGTCAATTAAATAAAGATTCTTGCATCTGTGCTCACAGGAGAAGATTGAACACTTCAGGATGTCTCAGCTATTGGAGGTGCTGTGCCTTTAACAAGAAAGGATTGCAGTCTGTTTCAGCAGGCTCTGTTTGTTGATAACTGGGGGATGGTAGTGCTGATGAATGGATGATCCTTCCTTACAGAGAGGGAGAGAGACCTCCAGCTGAGGAGATGGTGTACTTCAATGGAATGCGTCAGCAGCAAGAAACTTGTAACAGGAGCAATGGTAGCTGTGATTTGTTAGAGGAATGTCCAGACACAGTCCTGGTTTGAAAGGAGCAGGAGGTGGATTTCTACCGTATAAGATACTGAAATGTATTCCTATATATTCTGGAATCCAAAATCCTTTCTACCTCGTATTCCTTTTGTTCCCCCACCATAATTGGGGATGCAGGAGGTGGATTACGATTGGGGAAAGCATTTGACTTGTGAGGATTCAGTTGAGAGACATGGAATGTGGGATGGACTTTAAGGTCCAGCGGTAACTCCATTCGAATGGCACCTTGGTTTATCACCTTTTGAATAGGGAAAGGACCAATATGTAAGCTACTGAATTTTTTTAAAGGGAGTTTTCAGTTGTAGGTTCTTCGTGGATAGCCAAACCAGGTCTCCTACTTAGAAGGGAGGTGGTTCCCTTCTTCTTTGATCATAATAGAACATTTGCCTCTTCTGAGCCATCTTAATGGTACTTTTTAATTGTTCCTAGATCTGTTGAAGGTTTTGTAAATAATTCTCTATCACTAGATTGTTGGTAGTGGTGATCTGAGGTGGGAGGAAGGAAGGATGGTAACCATAATTAGCGAAAAAGGGTGTTTAATTTGTAGAACTAGAGAGTTGTTGTAAGAGAACTCAGTGAGTGGAAGTAGATCATGCCAATCATCCTGCAGATGAGTACAGTAACATCAGATGTACTGTTCCAGGTATTGATTGATTCTCTCAGTTTGACTGTTTGTTTGTGGGTGGTGTGCACTGGAGCATCCATGTTCGATCTGTAGTTTTGAACAGAGTGCCTTACAGAATTTTGATATAAACTGCGAGCCCCTGTCTGAGATACAATTCTTAGGGAGTCCATGTAGTTTGATGATATTAAATATCAGGGCATCAGCAGTCTCTTTAGATGTGGGTAATTTTTTTATGGTACGAAATGTGCCATCTTTGTCAACAAATCAACCACAACAAAAATGGTGTTGTAACCTTCTGATGGCCGTAAGTCTACAATGAAATCTAGAGAGATAGACTGCCAGTGTTTATCAGGTATGGGTAGATTAGTCAATAATCCAAATGCAGGTTTGTTGTCGTGTTTTGCACAGATACAGACTTCACAGGAGTTTACATGTTCTTGTATGGTTTTCCTTATGGAGGGCCACCAGAAATGACGATTAACAAGGTTTAAGGTCCTTGTAATTCCTGGATGTCCTGCGAGTGGGGCATCATGGGATAACTTTAGAATCTGACAATGAAGAGGTGGAGGTATGAAAAGTTTATCTCCCTTGTAGAGGAAGCCCTCTGCATTAGAGTTTAGTCCTTCCAGGGAAGGTGCAGCTCGTAGTGCCACTTTGAGGTCCTGTTTTAAATTGCAAATTGTGTTGATGAACTTCTCCTGCTGTATGATGTAATTGTGGGAATTGGTACAGATGGAAGCTTCATCTTTTCTAGAGAGTGCATCTGCCTTCCCGTTTTTGGAGCCGGGGTCTATAAGTAATTATAAAGTTGAACCTCTCAAAGAAGAAGGCCCACCTTATTTGTCTGGATGGTAGCGTTTTATACCTCTGTAGATATTGAAGATTGTGATGATCAGAAAGAATTACAATAGGTAACTGAGTGCCTTCTAATAGGTGTCTCCAGGGGGCGTGGCTTGGCGCATGGAGCGGTGAGACGTGTATCGGCTCGTCTCCCGCTCGAGGGCACATTAAACTGCAGACAGCAGCGGCTTCCTAGCCCACAAACACCGGCAATGAGTGACCAGAGGAATAAGAGCAAAAGGCAAGGGAAAAAAGGACCCGCGCCGTGGGAATTAACCCAATTTTTCAACCGAACGGCACCCGCAGCCTCTGACTCTGCATCCACACATGCAGCCAAGATGGCGCCGCCGGAGCTCTCTCCAGCACACTCTGAGACTCCTACTGTGGATCAGGTGAGCCAGACACGGGAGGGACACTCACCCCAGAGTCCAGGGGGTCTATCCCAGCACTCCAGGAGCATGTCACAGGCCTCACTCAGCTCACAAGAAGGTTGGGACATGGAGGCATACATAAAAGCCTTGCCCACCATGAAGGACATAGAATCCTGCTTCTCGCGCCTGGAGAACATGTATAAAAGGGAAATGTTCACCTTAAAGAAGGACTTAAACAACAGATTAGAAGATATAGAGAAATACTCTGCTGAATTACGCTCCCACGTACAGCTGCATCTTGGGTAAGCTGGAGCTTCCACAAGTCGCCCTTCCGGACTGGCCTCTCACACCGACCCTACCCGGTTTTGTACCAGCGTCACCCTGGATGCAAAAGTTGAGGAAATCTGCTGGGCGGGCAGAGGCCTCATCCTCCTCCAAAACTTGACTGGTGACCCACTCGCCTCTACACTTCTCCACCCCCGGCGTGCTGGAGGGGACGCAACTTTCGGCAGAAGTAGTGTGATCCCTGCCGTTCACTGGTTGTTACCCGGTGCCCCACTTGGGAAGTAATCCCCTTCCCCCCCCTTTTTTCCTTATTTCCTTCCTTTATCAGTTCTCCTCTATCTGGTTTCTTCCCTCCCTTTCTACAACTTTCCTAACATATCAGGATGTTTGAAATATTAGTTAGGAGAAGGTATTAAGCGGTGTAGACACAAGCTACAATACCTGACCATGCAAGCTAGAGTCCCACCATACATTTTGTGGATATGACCATAGTGATGAGGACCCTTTCTACATTGTTGTATGAGTAGCCAAGAACTGCCTTAGCTTTATCATGCCTCCTGATGTCATGATGTTGATTTTTATGTCCTTCTTGAGTTTTGATACTGAATGTTATGAAACTTGTTTAAGAAAATGCTAATAAAAATTGATTCAACACTAATAGGTGTCTCCAATTTTCAAGAGCTGATTAGATGGCCAAGAGCTCTTTTTCACCTACAGAATAGTTTGTTTCAGCTGCATTCAGGCAGCGTGAATAGAATGCCACTAGGTGAAGGGGAGAGTCCTTTGATTGCCTTTGTGAAAGAACAGCTCCTATTGCAAGTTGTGAGGCATCAACTTCCAATGTATATTGGAGGTGAGGGTCAGGTAGCTGCAAAATGGGGGCTGTAGTGAAATGATGTTTCAATTTCTCGAAGGCATGTTGAGCCATGTTATCCCAGAGGAACTTTGAGGTGGAACTTGTTAGTTGTGTTAAGGGTTTTACGATGGCAGAAACGTTTTTTATACATTTTCTGTAGACGTTTGAAAACCTCAGAAACCTCTGTAGAGCTTTTCTAGAATGGGGACGAGGCCAATTGAGGATGCAGCTTATTTTTTCTTTATCCATCTGTATGCCTTCATTAGAAATAATGTATCTCAGGAATTAAATGGTGGTGGTTTTGAATATACATTTCTCTAGTTTTGCGCATAGATTGTGTACCCTCAGTCTTGCTAGGACCCATCGTACATGTTTGCGATGGTCCTCCACATTACTGGAATAGATGAGAATATCATCAAGGTAAATGACCACACATATGTCTAACAAATCATGGAATATGTAGTTTATGAAATACTCGAATGTTGCGGGGGCATTGCATAGCCCGAATGGCATAACTAAGTATTCATACAACCCATATCTGGTACGAAACGCAGTCTTCCACTCATCTCCGTCTCTTATACGTATGAGGTTGTATGCGCCTTTAGGATCCAATTGTGTGAATAGTTTTGCTGTTTGTAGTCTTTCTGAGAGTTCTGGTATAAGGGGTAGAGGATATCTGTTTTTTATGGTTATTTTGTTGATTTCTCGATAATCAATGATGGGCCTAAGGCTGTGATCTTTATTTTGTACAAAAAACATTCTGGCCCTGGCGGGAGATGATGATGGTCGAATAAAGCCTTTTTTCAGATTGTCTGGTAAATATTCTTTGAGATGTTCTAACTCTGGTTCAGATAGTGGATATAGGCGACCCACTCATATCTTACTGTCTGGTAGCAAATCAGTAGGACAGTCGTAGGGTCTGTGTGGGGGTAGGGCTTCGGCTTTCTTTTTACAAAAGACATCTTTAAAGTCCTGATATGGAATAGGTATTCCAATAATCCTCTCTGGCTTTTCCTCGACCTGTGTTTGTAGAAGAGAAGTAGAGCAGAAGCAGGTATCCATACAGTAATTGGAGTTTAATTCGAGGGTTAATTTGTCCCAGAGAAACAAGGGTTTATGTAGGAGTAGCCAAGGTAGCCCGAGAACGATAGGAAAATGTGAAGAGGGGATCACATCAAAGGTCATAAACTCAACATGGTTATTGTTAGATATAACCATGATGGGTTGAGTTTGATGAGTAATGGGACCTGATTCTAATGTGGCAACATCCATGATTCTGACTGACACCGGATTAGCTTTTTTAATTGTTGGCATTTTATTAGTATTAACAACATTCAAATCGATGAAGTTTCCGCAGGCACCCGTATTAACCATGGCCTCCATGTTGATCCTTCTTTGGTTCCACTGTAAAATTAATTTGATTTTAAAATAATTAGAAATAGTAGGGTTAGGGGGTACTACTTTACATATGAGATGTGACTCACCCGGATTCTTTTTCTTCAACAATTGACAATTCACAACAACATGTTTAGCAGAAGCGCAATACATGCAAAGCTGTAGGTTTCTTCGTCCAAGTCTCTCAGCTTGAGTGAGGGGGCTTTTAATTGTGCCTATTTCCATTGGTGTCTCTAGGTCACTAGGGGTAACTTTGTGAGGACTGTATTTAATTCCCAAAGATTTTTCTGATCATTTTTCTCGTAGACGTCTATCTATGGAGATGCTGAGTTGAAATGCGTCTAGAGTGGAAGGTAACTCGGTTCTGGCAAGTTCATCCTTAACTGCCTCAGCTAAGCTTAGTCTGAATTGATTTCTTAGAGTAATGTTATTCCACTCAGATTCAGTGGACCATCTTTTGAACTCAGCAATATAGTCCTCTACAGGTCTTTTCCCGTTTCAATGAACGTAACGCAGTTTCTGCAGTAAATTGTTTGCAAGGAGGATCTTCGTATAATAAACAAATTGAGGCACAGAATTCAGTAAAGGAATCCAAAATGGGATCTTCCCTTTCTAGGAAAGTGTTTGCCCAGGCTCTGGGCTCACCCCTTAGATATTATATGGTGGTGCAAACTTTAACTCTTTCTGTTGAATAAGTTCTCGGTTTCAGACTATACATCAGTTTGCATGCATTTAAAAATTCCTTGAATTTCTTCCTGTCACCAGAGAATGTATCAGGGGACTCACTTTTGGTTCAGTTAGTTCGTTAGGGGGAGGCCTGTTAGCGAGGTTCTGTGAGATGTATGATTTCAGAGTTTCATTTTCCACAGTGACTGTCTGTGTAAGGGCTTCAAGTTTCTGATTGAATGCCACCATGTGTTTGTAATCTCCGCTGGATCCATTGTGGATCAGATCAAACTGTAACACTTCTGCTCAATTTTAGATGTGCGTCTATGGATCACAACTGCGGAGAAGGTAATTTACCTTCACAGACTATGTCACTCAGTTAAGGGAGACACTACAGTTCATAAACAAGTTGTATGAAGGTAAAATTATAAGTCCCCAGTTCATGAATTAGCTTATATGGAGGAGGGGGAGGATAAGTACCAAAAGATATATGAGAAAGTCAATTAAATAAAGATACTTGCATTTGTGCTGACAGGAGAAGATTGGAACACTTCAGGATGTCTCAGCTATTGGAGGTGCTGTGGCTTTAACAAGGAAGGATTGCAGTCTGTTTCAGCAGGCTCTGTTTGTTGAGAGCTGGGGGATGGTAGTGCTGATGAATGAATGATCCGTCCTTACAGGGTGGGAGAGAGACCTACAGCTGAGGAGATGGTGTACTTCAATGGAATCCAGTAACTTTTGTGACAGGAGCAATGGTAGCTGTGATTTGTTAGAGGAATGTCCAGACAGTCCCGGTTTGAAAGGAGCAGCTGCTGCGATCGTGAGAGGGATAAGTCCAGTGACAGTCTGCTTCTGACAAGGAAGGAATGTCTGGGGAGAGACAGCGGCAGCGTGTCATCCAGCAAGGTACTGCAGTAGAGCGAGGGGGGAGAGAGATCACAGTGCAGACAGGAGCGGTGATACCGCCCAGCGTCTACACATTGAACTGACACTGGGCAATTGAATCTGGCGCTTTAAGCCAGGTATGAGGGTGGAGCTGAATGACGCTGCAGCTGAGGGGGCGCTGCCATGCAAGGAGACTGGAACGAAGGGGAGGTGAGTATATTACACCATTCAGCTTTTACCAAACCAGATACAAAAATGGAAGAATTTGACAGTATAACCTCTTTTTTCTACTAATATAACATAGCTTACCATACAAGCAGTGCTCCAAATATCAGCAGGAGGTCCATAGGCAGCACCAATCAACACCTCCACGGCTCGGTATTGCCGTGTCTGAATATCATCAGTGAAATGTTTGTGCTTCAAAAACAAGAATGAACATAAGCTGCATTTTCTATTTACATACAGTTGAGATCTGATTATCAGCATTTGCATGCATCTGTAAAATACTTACCACCCAACAGGCATTCCCCAGATCTGCAATCTTGACAGAAATGTTGTCAGCATTCTGTGGGTCTAGAGGGTTGATCAGGAAATCTGTGGCTTTGAATGACACTGCATGAAGAGAAAAGAGATTTACTTGTTTTTAGGAAGGCTTTTTTTAAGGGGACTTGGGGCCTTCACCTGTTTCAGGATGTATGGAAGTCTTGTTGTACTCCTTACCGGATAACCCTATAACAAGGGGAGGGTGCTCGCAGTGACTGCGGATGGCACCGCTAGTTGCATGAATCACTTGAAGAAATGTCACCAGCACACCAAACGCCCTTCACCAAATTGATTGATTATTGTCCATCCCCCTTTACTATAAGACAAATTGCAGCAGCTTCTATGATACGGACTGGCTCTACCTTTTGTTTTTTTTTTTATGTTCATGTATATGAATCATTTATCCCTTTAAAGCCTTATTCTGTTCTGCAACATTATGTTGGGGATTCATTATATACTGTATGTGTAGGCCGATGACTATATTGTTTTTAACTGCATTTGTCACTGTGGTAACACGTTCATCACTGGATCCTACCCAGCTATAGGATTTTGATATAGACTTTGCTTCTTTTTTTCTCTAATTCTCTAATTTTAGCAACAAGTGGCATATTTTTGTGTCACTGTGTGGTGGCTCGTTCTTTCCATTGCCCCTTCTTGGTTTGAAGTTCACATTGGCCGGGGCTTGCAGTTACGGCCGCCTCTCTGTGCGATCAATACGATCTCTGATGCAATGCGCATGCGCGGACGAACTGTCATTTACCTCTCCTTCCCATCTGGAACGCAAGCCTGAACAGCCCTGCGCTTCACACAACGGGTATGAGTGCGGGCGAGGAGGGGGGGGGGCTTACGCGCAATATGGCGTCCGGCTGCCTTGGCAAACACCTGTGCCTCTTCAAACTAACGGCCAGCACTCGTTTGCACACCACTTGGGCATCTAATCTGCTGCAGGTTAGTGATTTTTGAAACCCTTATGGCGGGAGTTGGTCCAGTGATGATGCTGCTTCTATGGGAGGGGCCTGTTTTTATTCACTGTTTGATGTCCATTTAAGGCTAATGGTTGTACAATTCTATGTCATTCTGAGCCTGATGAAGGGGACCCTTTGAGGCCCCGAAAGCACTTGTATTGAATGATCTTGTGTCATTAAATGGACTTTTGTTAATTAATCATACGGTGTGCTGGTGACATCATTTCTTCTTCTGTGTTAATCACGGTGCCGTCCGTGGTCACTACAAGCACCCACCCATTTGCACGGGCTTCTCTGATGTTCCGGTAAGGAGTGCAGCAAGGCTTTTTTGTTTTTTTCCTATTTTATTAAGCCGCAAAGAAACTTTAAAAAGTATGATAAAAATAAAACTTTTATTCAAAGGTTTTAAACTTGTAGGCGCAATATAAGTATTTTTATCAAATAAAACAACAGTAGGCAAACAAGTAGTAAACAATAAATGTCCACAACACTTTTTTTTCAAGTAAGTGCATCTAGAAAAGTAAAAAAAAAAAACAGAACACAAAACCTAGACTACATGCAAAATTAATGAATTACTATATGTCCGAATATACGAAAAATGTATTCGGGCACATAATAATTTGTTTGAGAATGTGCGGTGGCCATGTTGGCCACCGGCGTGTTCTGTGAATGCGTGCCACCATCTTGGAAGCGGGGAGCATGACGTTACATGACGCCATGCATGCGTGGCGTCAGGTGACGCCACACGCCGATATTGGCCCCACCATCTTGGTGTATACCTAGATATACACCAAGATGGCGGTACCCAACACGTGTGGTGTTATATGATGTCATGCTCCATGCCTACAGAACAAGCCAATGGCTGAATCTAAAATAGCTTAAAAATGTGTTTTGTCTGAAGAAACGAATGAAACGTTTTTAGTTTTCGTTCATTTCATTTGAAATTAATTTTTACTCTTCGCACATGTCCAAAAATATGTGTGTGGGGGGTAGGGGGGGGAGAAGGGGGGCATTTTTCACTTTTTAAAAATAATTTTTTACATTTTTTATTATTTTTGTTATAATTTTTTATTTTTATTATTTATTTATTGATTGTTTTTACTGTTGGGGGCTTCGGGGAAATATTAGGGGTCCAAACAGACCCCTGACATTTACCTTTTAAAATAGAAAAGAAATTGAGGACACCAAATCCCTTAATTTCTTTTTCAGCAGCCTCAGCACTCAATGAATCGGAAGCACTCAGTACAGAGGCTTCCCATTCATTCAGAAATTGCTGATAGTAAAATATCTACTATCAGCAATTTCTGAATGGGGAGGAGCCTCTGTAGTGAGTGCTCCTCCCCATTGAGGAAATCTTAAATGAACAGGATATGATGTAAATCACAGCCTGATCATTCATAACTGGGGACACATAGTACTATGTGTCCCCAGTTATTTACAAACACTGGAGTGATCAGACAATCACTCCAGTGTTTGTCCTTCACACAAAGAGAACCGGTAAATATCAATGATATTTACCAATCCCTCGCTCTGCCACACACAGAGCCGCTGTCATCCTGAAACTGACAGGATGACAGCGGCTCCGATCTCCCCCGCTCGGCCATCCTGACAGCTGCGGGTGCGGCTTCTCTCCCCCTCACCTCTCGCCCATCCTGACAGCAGGCAGCGAGAAGCCGCCCCGAGGACGAGCTGTGTCGGCCGCCTGGCGCCTTTGTTGCCATGGTGCCCTCTGCGGCCGCACAGCTCGCACACCCCTAAGGCCGGCCCTGTATACCCCATGTACAGTCAACTATATGCAGTTTCTAAGGGCTCTAATCAAACAAGTATAATAAAAGGTTCCACCTGTAGTGTGGCAAGCATGCAAAAGCAGCAGAACATATGAAGAGAGTAATGATGAGTTTTGGGTTCACGTCTACCATGTGTTTGCAGCAAATCCTGTGGGTTTGGAATTTGTGGTCCTGAAGTATGGCCAGCCAGCTATAAAGGACTTTTGTTTCAGTGTTTTGTGATAGGGCCTTTTAAAGCTTGAGGTGATCAAAGTGCAGCATTAACTTGTTGCAACCATTGTGTTTGAAGCTACATTTTGTTTGCATACACATTATATA
>NW_017308293.1:64144-84036 GCF_000935625.1 Nanorana parkeri | reverse complement strand
CAGGACACGGGCCGATTCATAGACAACTTGGTAATATGCAGCTATCATTAGGTGACTAGACTAGAGGGTGAGGACCCCTCATATAACCCCTCCTACTTGGTAAGTCAAAAATCCTATTTTCTTGATCGTACAATACAGGAAACAAGTGGATTCATAGACGACTGGGAACTCCACAATTAATGTACTGAGGTATGGGCAACACAGCAAAACAACTGCCAAATGGCTCAAATAACAGGAAAAACAAGGGGAAACTCTAACTCAGATGGCAGATTGTAATGGCCAAAACTCACATCAGCAAAAGCCTGAACACCAGGTGGAAGCCTTACAAATTTGCTTGCAGATGCCTGATGCCTAAAAGCCAAAAAGACACTGACAGATCTAGTGAAATGAGCCTTTACAGTAGGGATGCACCGATACTTTTCGAGTACCAGTGCAGATACTTGGCATTTTCATGAGAGCTACCAGGGTGGCAGCGGTTGCAGCTGGGACCCGGCTCTGGCGCTTCACCACTGTCCTAAATCATTAGTCGATATTGTTTTAGAAAAACTGTCACATGACAATAAAAATTTTTTTTATCACTACTCGTACTGGTAAGTACTTGGCAAGTACCAGTACTCGTACTCGCAAAACTGGTATCGGTGCAACCCTTTATTTTTGTTTATAAAAACAAAATCGTACATTAAAACAGAGATGTACTAATCCCAGGAGCTCCGTGTGCTCCTTACAAATGACAGCTGACTCCAATCTTTTTAATTTTTCTCTAGTCTAGTCTTGGAGCTCAAAAGTATCGGTACACGTACTCGTACTTGTACCGAGTACTGTACTTGGTATCTGTGCAACCCTACTTTACAGGAAAAGGTGGAGCCAGAGGTGTCACTTTTGTGACATCTTGCCCTTGTGTCAGGGACCATAGCACCTCCAGGTGGCGCAGGAACCAGGTCCTGCGCTCACCTACAGGTGTTTTCAGGCAGACAGGAGATGTCAGGTACCAGACCACCACTGGGTGGTGCTGGAGCCCGCATGTTCAGTCCTCACCTGTGGCTGTCTTCCAGCTGTCGGTGATTAATCACTACCTGGGAGGCTGCAGTCTGGATATTGAATACTACCTGCAGTCTGGATATTGCCTCAGTATCCTGTCGCCATTTGCTGTGAATCCTGAGTCCCGAGTCCTGTTACCTGGGAGTCCAGTTACCTGTTTGCAGTCCTGAGTCCTGGTGCCCCCTAGCACCCTGACTTTTGTCCCTTAGCTCCCCTGGTGTTGCTTTGCTCCCCGGGTTTACTTGCCTGTTAGTTTGTACATGTAGTTGGGTTTAGATGTAGTTAGCTACTCTTACTTGTTTCTGTTTATATTATTTTGGTGTACATATTAAACTGTGTATATAAGCTCATTTGCAGTGTCTGGTGTGGTCATGCGTTTGGTCCAGCCTGTGGGTACCTGCATGCGGTGTGAGGACACCCGTGCACGGTTCCCTGATAGAATACTGAGGCCACATACGACCAAATCGACCACACAGGGACCTGCTGGCTTTTTTGAGCTTTATTTTTCCCCCTGTCACTACAGTTAGGGTGGATCTAACTGCTGGGCCTTTTGGGGGTGTTCAGCCCTTGACCGGGATTTGTGATGGGGGTGACAACTTCACCCCTCCATTCACCTTGTCACAGGTTGTGTCCCTGGTGTTGCTATTAGCTAATGATCCAGCTGTGTTTTTTGAGTATTACTCTGCATGTTCTCAGGATTCCTTGTGGAAATGTGCTGATGCAGTTCAGATCCTTATTAACCAGGGGGTCTGTGTGGATACCTTTGCCCAACCCCTGCTTCAGACATGGTATCTATTATGGTCCATGCAGGCTAGTCCCCACTGCAGGTCCCGATCAGGCTTAACCATGTTGCCCATAGCAACCGCAGTAACTCCTGATTACTACAGCAACAGCTCCTGTCTGCCATTCGGCTACGCCTGTTACCAAGGCTACCCAGCAAGAACCTTCACGTCTCCTGGCTACATCTAAGGTGGATGCGAAGGATCTCGAGGGATGGACCGATTGTTCGGAGGATGAGGATTGCAGTGACTGCTCTGAGGATGAAGCTGTGGATGACCGTTTTGGATACTCGGGGTTCATCCCAGTCCAGCTAGCCCCAGTTCCAGTCGGTCCTGCTCCCGTTCCAAGCGATCACGTTCCGGACAATTCTGTTCCGGACGATCCTGTTCCAGTTGATCCTGTTCCAGACGATCCTGTTCCAGCCGTTCCTGCTCCCGTTCCAGACGATCCTGTTCCAGACGATCATGTTCGGGACGATCCTGTTCCGGTCGATCCGGATCCTGCCGTTCCTGCTCCCGTTTTAGATGATCCCGTTCCAGGCGATCCTGTTCCAGTTCCAGACGATCCTGTTCCTGACGATCCTGTTCCAGTCGATCCTGTTCCAGCCGTTCCTGCTCCCGTTCCAGACGATCCCGTTCCAGACGATCATGTTCCAGGTGATCCTCTTCGGGACGATCCTGTTCCGGTCGATCCGGATCCTGCCGTTCCTGCTCCCGTTTTAGATGATCCCGTTCCAGGCGATCCTGTTCCAGTTCCAGACGATCCTGTTCCTGACGATCCTGTTCCAGTCGATCCTGATCCAGCCGTTCCTGACGACCCCGTTCCAGACGATCCCGTATCTGTTCCGGGCGATCCTGATCCTGTTCCAAGCCGATTCTGAGCCTGTTCCAGCCGTTCCTGCTCCCGTTCCAGACGATCCTGTTTCAATCGATCCTGTTCCAGTCGATCCTGTTCGTCGAGCTGATGCCAGTTCCAGTCCGACCTGCTTCTGTGCCAGCCCTGCCTGCTTCAGCTTCTGTGCCAGCCCTATCTGCTTCGCTGCCAGTTCCAGGCCAGCTTGCCCTGGCACAAGATCCTTCATCCCTGGGACCTCCCTTATCCACGTCCCTCCATACCATCCCGAGGAGTTCCCTTCATCTTTTGGACAGGCTGGCACATTTGATCAAGTGGGGTCCTGTCGCCATTTGCTGTGAATCCTGAGTCCCAGTCCTGAGTCCTGTTACCTGCTTCCTGTCCTGTTACCTGCTTCCCGTCCTGAGTCCTGTTACCTGTTTCCTGGGAGTCCTGTTACCTGTTTGCAGTCCTGAGCCCTGGTGCCCCCTAGCACCCTGACTTTTGTCACTTAGCTCCCCTATCTTCCATAACACCTCAGCAGTGCCACAGGCTGATAGCTTCCATGCCACGCCGCATTGAGGCAGTAATTGCTGCAAAAGGGGCCCAAACCAAGTACTGAGTACATATGCATGCTTATACTTTTCAGAGGTCCGATATTGTTCTATGTACAATCCTTGTTTTATTGATTGCATGTAATATTCTAATTTTCTGAGATTGTGGATTTGGGGTTTTCATGAGCTGTAAGCCATAATCATCACAATTATGACAAATCACGGCTTGAACTATCTTGCTTTGCATGTAATGAGTCTATCTCATATATTAGTTTCACCTTTTAAGTTGCATTAGTGAAATAAATTAACTTTTGCACGATATTCTAATTATTCCAGTTTCACCTGTATAAGCTCATTTGCAGTGTCTGGTGTGGTCATGCGTTTGGTCCACCCATGTGGGTACCTGCATGCAGTGTGAGGATACCCGTGCACGGTTCCCTGATACCTTGACAGATTAAGCATACACAATGACCTGTCTAAGCCACCTAGAAATGGTGGATTAGGAAAGTACAATAGAGAATCTGATTGTTTGAAAGAAACGGTAACTGATAAATAAACTCGGAGAATCCTAACCAAATACCCTCATTAAAATGGGAGGATACCACGAGGGCCGTTCTAGTCAACCTGAGACTTTTGTTTCAGGTGGCACCTCACTAAGTCACGTGCGTGTGTGTGTGGGGTCATGTTGACAGGCAGAGTGGCATGTGGGCAGTGCAGAACTGGCTTAACAATAGCCATAACAGCACTCATGGCCACCAGAGGGCCCCATTAGAGGGATTGTTTAGGAAAATCAAATTGTGAAGTTTTCAGTATAGAAGGGCTAAAGTCAGACCTCATGATGGTCTAGTCACAGATTCCCCCCCAAAAAAAAAAAAGTTTAATGAAGCTAGAGCTTTGTATTAGGGTTGAAGATTAAGTGAACGAAAATTATTTTTTTTAATCATAATATAAAATATCAATATCTATGCACAGATCCCCTGCTGATCAGAAGAGGTGTCAATTTTGTGACATCTGTGTCCATTCAGTTTTTCCCTTATTTTGCAATAAAGGAAAAACTAAACTAACTGACCCATGTTAGGTCTATGAGCAGTCGGATGTCAGCAGATATGCATCTGTTTAAACCCAATTATCTTTGATCTGTCACGATCAGGTCCACCAAAATGAAACTCTGTTCCATTTTTTTTCCCCAGACCTAGATTGAGTCAGGGGGTAATCTGATGTAAACAGACTTGGGCTTCTGATCAGATCAGCCTGAAAAACTGACAGGTGGATCTGATTGGACTGGCCGTGTGAAAGTTGTCTGTTCACTCATGGCAGATCTTTAGTTGCATGATTTAAAAAACATATCTAATAAAGCGTTTTGTCTGGGGTTTGTATGGCTACAGTGTTAGCCATGGACCAGGCCAGGGGGTGCTATTTTACACTTTGTCTCAGGCAGCAGAAAGGCTAGGAACACTCCGGTGCCCACCTTAGACAAAAAGGAATCTTTTGGTCTGAGGACGACCTTATTCTTGTGAAGAGCAAGGAATGAAGCACAGCCAGTTCCGAAACCATCCTAGCGGTGGTGATGACAATAAACATAACCTTGCGTTTGAGATTCACTAACATGATATCCTAACTAGAGAATATATGTGATCTGCGCTTTGGATTTTAGGTCAATCAACCTTGTGAGCTGCTGTGCTAAAAAGGTGTACACTTTCATAAAAATCCTAAATAAATAGTACACTGCGCTAAAAACTCCACTGGAATAATGTGCCTTACTTACAATGTGATTATTCCACCTATTAAAGTGCTCAAATAATAAATATGCATATACATAAAACGATCAGTTTAAAAAAAGAAATCCACTGCATTCAGTAAAAATAGTGACATGTGCAAAATGGCAAGTTCATATCATGAATAGTGACATGTGCAAACAAAAAAAGTCTGTATGGTAACCACTCAGATCTGTAACCATGGTTCACAACACAAAACCAAAAACATAAATCTTCCATGCCACCTCTAGTGCTCCTTTTCACCCTCAGTGAACAGGTAATGCCTCTGCACAGCAACTGGTATAGCCCCAGGGTTTCAGGGAGAGGAGGCAGACAGCCTCTCTCCCCAGCGGGAGAGTGAGTTCCAGGGAGAGAACGCATACCCGATAATTCTCCACAGCACCAGCCAGAGTTCAAGGGAGGTTAGCGTCCCCTCTCCCCAGCGACAGCGTGTTTACCTGGGAGACGATGTGGGCAGCATCACTCCCCTGCGGCAGAGTCAAGTGGTCTGATTTATATTGCCTCTACTAACGTAGGTCCAGGCCAGTTGGGGGTCTGGAACTTGGTTAGTCTACCTTTTGGGGGGGGGAGAAATGTGATAGAAATGTCCATTACTCTGTTATTTAGATAGGACTGCAGGCCTGCCTCCTTCCCATTGACTATGGGCCTTGACTGTGGCGGGGGTTGTATTGATTGGGAGAGGGGCTTGCCATGGTGCTTTGGGCTGTTTGGGGCCCTTTATTTATGCTCCATGGATCAGGAGGATCCCAGAGACCTATTTTCAAGTTATGTGGGGATACATGGGGAGCTGAGACTGTGTTTTCCTATACATCAGTATCCTGCCCTGGACCAGACTGTGAATCCAACTGCACTGAAGGGGTTAACTCTGTCCCTGGTTTTCTGACATCTGCTATTTTGGGCATTTTCTGTTGTAATTAGGTTTAGGTGATAAACTATCACTGTGTTTTATCACCTCCTGATTGATGGACTCCAAACTGATGCCAGGATGAAATGTATTGTTCCCCTGAAGTAAAAAAGACCTTGTCCTACGTTTGTTTACTTAATCTAATTTTCTCATAGGACTTGAAATGTTTGACAATCTTGTGTAGGGAGAAGGTTTTGTGTATATATACTGTGCTGTGTATCAATAAAGGAAGTTCTTGCTTTTTACCCTAATAGACTTGGCCTGCCTTGTTATTAGGGGAAGATTTGGGCTGTAATTATGATTTTCCGGTTCCAGAGTGGAGGATGCTCATTTCGGACGGATGTACCCAGACGGGGTACCAGGCGGTCCATCACACCAACTCTCCCCTAGTCCAGGGTTCCTGCAAAATGGCAAGTTTAACCACTTGCCGTCCGCCCGTATTAAAAAAACAGACGGACGGCACTGCAGCATTGGCGGGTTGCCGTCTCCGGACGGCAATTTTTTTCTGCTCGCGCGCGCCCCCTAGCGGGCACGCACGGGCAGAAAAGACCCGACCATTGCACACACCCGTTACCGGGTGTTCCACATATAGGCGATTAGCGGCCCCATAGCCTGCCGATCGTCTATATGTGCTCGTTCGCGTCCGCACCGTATGCTGTGAATGCAGAAGTGATGTGTATTACATCACTTCCGCATTCACCTGTCAGTCATCTGGCTGCTATAGCCAGAGAGAAGAAGCTGATGAAGCAGATCTCTGCTTCATCAGCTTCTTTTGGGGTCCACAGGTGACATTAGGGGTCCTAGAGACCCCTAATGTCTCCATAAAGAGGACCTGTCAGTGTGCCTTTGCTATTATATAGGGGGATTGTTATCCCCCTATATAATAGCAATAACAATAAGTGCAAAAAAATAAATATAAATAAAAGTAACATATAAAAAAGTAAAATAAAATAAAAGTCACATATAAAAAAAGGGGGAAAAAAATACGCGTCCGGTGCCCCAGCGCGCAAAAATTACAATTGCGCTACACATGTTACATATCGCCGCGAACGTCGCAGTGAGAGCAATCATTTTAGAGCCATCAATCACTGATAACACTAAACTGATGAGCGGTAACAGCTTTTAAAACGTCGCCTATGGCCAATTTTGGGTATTATCGTTTTTTGAGGTTTCGCGCGCGCACGCAATTTTAAGGCTTGACATGTTTGGTGTCTTTTTACCCGACGTGACCCCGTCTTTTATATTCTACCAAAAAATTGGGTAATAATAAATGTTTTATCATTTAAAATAGGGGAAACTTTATTTTTTTTAATTTCGGTAATTTTTCCTTAATATAGTAAAAAAATAAAAACCCCAGTGGTGAATAAATACCACCAAAAGAAAGCTCTATCTGTCCCCAAAAAAGGGTATAAAATTCATTTCAGTACAGCGCTGCATGACGGAATAAATGTCAGTCAAAGTACCGCAGCGCTGAATACTGAAAAATGGCCTGGATGGGAAGGGGGTTTAACACCGCGGATGTCAACTGGTTAAGTCGAGAAACATTTGAGTTCCATAAAAAGGAGCTAAGCAATAGGTTAATCTTATGAAAAAATTACTGCAGAACCCGAAAAAAACGGTGAGGTTATCCAAAATACGCATGACTTCCTGAAGCAGAGAGAACTGTTCTCATGGTACTAGCGCATCCACTGCAAACATTCCCATTATCCCAACTGGGCCAGCAAACATCATACCGATTATTATCATCTACATTATCATCTAAGTGTAAATGGTATCCATGCAAAATCTACTGACAAGCCAGTAATCCCAGTGGTAGAGATAAAACACTCAGAACACTTAACAGAGTTGCTTGTTATTCTGCTTCCTCATGAGACCCCAAGGCATATATATATATATAGTTACACAGTATTTGAGGTTGAATAAAGACATAAGTCCATCAAGTCCAACCTATTGCGTGTATGCATTTATGGTTAAGCTGGTGTCTGCGTGTATATGAGTCCATGTGTGATTTTGCTCTTGGTAGTACCTGTACCCCAGTATGTTGTGGTCTCCAAGGAAATCGTCCATTATTTTCTTGAATGATTCCACACTCTTAGCTGAAATCACTGCCTGTGGCAGTGAGTTCCAGACCTTAACCGCTCTAACTGAGAAGAACCCCTTGCGCACCGTGTGCTGAAATTTTGTCTCCAATTTCTGGTGGTGGCCTCTAGTCTTTGTTATGGGGTTAACCGTAAAGAGTTTGTTAATAATGTTGCTGTCACCATTGAACATTTTATACAAGAAAATCATGTGCCCCCTTAATCTCCTTACTTCCAAAGAGAACATATTTAATTTCAACAGCCTTGTTTCATAGCTCAGGTCCTCCAACCCCTTAATCAGTTTGGTTATCCTCCGCTGGACTTTTTCCAGCTCAAGGATATCTTTTCCGAGTACTGGTGACCAAAACTGGACCCCATACTCCAGATGAGGCCGAACCAGTGATCTGTAAAGTGGCAAAATTATAGACTTGTCCCTGCAATACATTCCCTTCTTAATACAAGACAGGACTCTACTTGCTTTGTTTACAGCACCCTGTCACTGCAAGCTATTCTTCAATCTGTGGTCTACAATGACCCCCAAATCGTTCTCAATTTCTGACTTCCCTAGTGACATACCCATAATTGTACAGCCCATTTGCCTATTTTTAACTCCAAAGTGCATTACTTTGCATTTATTGACATTGAACTTCATCTGCCATACAGTTGCCCACTCCCCTATTTTATCCAGGTTCTCCTGTTATGTCACAATGTCGAAGTCTGTGTCTATTACCCTACCAATTTTGGTATCATCAGCAAACACTGAAACATGGCTATTCACTCCCTCACCAATATCATTAATAAACAGGTTGAAAAGCATGGGGTACAGCACAGAACCCTGGGGCACGCCACTCATTACCTCAGCCCAGTCTGAAAATGTGCCATTAACCGATACTCTTTGTACACGTTCCTGTAGCCAGTTTTCTATCCACGTGCACACTATTTCATCTTTGCCCATAGACCTTAGCTTGTATAACAAGCGTTTATGTGGCACTGTATCAAATGCTTTGGAAAAGTCCAGATACATTAAGTCCACTGGCCTCCCTCCATCCAGATCTCTACTTTCCCCTTCGTAAAAGGTTAGCAGGTTGGTCTGGCAAGAACGATCCTTCTTAAATCCATGCTGGTTATCAGTTATTATGCCATTATCCTGAACAAATTCCACTAAGTAGTACTTAATCATTCCCTCTAACATTTTACATACTATGGATGTCAGACTAACTGGTCTGTAGTTCCCGGGTTGGCATCTTGACCCTTTTTTGAATATAGGTACCACATTAGCCCTCCGCCAGTCGCTTGGCACTCTACCAGTCATTATGGATTCCTTAAAAATGAGGAATAATAGTCTCTTTATTACCTGGCTGGTAATACGAGAGCATTTTAACAAGACTTTAACGAGATTTTAACCATATACAGGCAGTCTCCGGGTTACGGATGTCCGACTTACGGACAATCCGTACTTACGAACGGGGTCCACAGTTCTCCTAAAAGTACCGGCAGCCGCCGGTACATTTAGGAGAACTGTGGCTGCAGCGGCCTGTGTCCTTTCAAATCCCCGCTGCTCTCCGCGCCTGTGTTGGCGGAGGCAGCGGGGACACAGACCGCTGCATACCGCCGATGCCCCACGTACCTCCGCTGATGTGCCGGCTTCCTCTTCAGCCGTACCGTCGGCTCCTCTGCCCCACCCCCCTGCCTACTATTCATTGCAGGCTGGGAGCCATACCCAGCCTGCTATTGGATATTGTAAAATGCAATAGCAAGCTGGCTATTGCACCCGCCCACTGTCTGCTGTCAATTAGCCTGGGGGGACCTGATAGAGAACTTTCTGCTTCAGGCCCCTCCTTGTGTCCTTTCAAATCCCCGCTGCTCTCCGCGCCTGTGTTGGCGGAGGCAGCGGGGACACAGACCGCTGCATACCGCCGATGCCCCACGTACCTCCGCTGATGTGCCGGCTTCCTCTTCAGCCGTACCGTCGGCTCCTCTGCCCCACCCCCCTGCCTACTATTCATTGCGGGCTGGGAGCCATACCCAGCCTGCTATTGGATATTGTAAAATGCAATAGCAAGCTGGCTATTGCACCCGCCCACTGTCTGCTGTCAATTAGCCTGGGGGGACCTGATAGAGAACTTTCTGCTTCAGGCCCCTCCTCTGCTGATTGACAGCAGGCAGTGGCCAAATGCAATAGCCCGCCTGCTATTGGGTATTGCAATTTGAAATATCCAATAGCAGGCTGGCTATGGCTCCCAGCATTAAAATACAACAACAAAATAAAAAAGTTTAAAAAAATAAAATGAAAAAGATAAAAAAAATGTTAAAAAAAAGTAAAGAAAAAGTTAAATAAATAAAAATTAAAAATGCAAACAAGGGGGGCGTGGCCTGAACATGGCGGTTTGAGGCAGCACTTTCTTGGGGTGCAGACTAGTGATCATTTTTAGTGACTTTATACCCCATGTCGAGGGAGCGACAACCCCACTGCACGGGCAGAGGACACCGGCAGACAGATCTCTTGGGGATATTCACGCGCTCGAGACGGGACAGCTCGCAACCGCCGGAATCCAACATGGCGACTACACGTGTGGCTGCCTCGAGTTCAGCATCCTCGAAAAAGGCCTCCAAGTCGCTGCAAATGCCCGTGAGTACCCCGAACAGACTCCCAAGCCCTACGCCCTCGCCCACATGCACGAGGACTCACTTACCGGAACGGCACCCGTCGATTTGCGCCCCATGCGCGCCGACACAGAGGACTGGCGGGCCTGTATCCCATTGTTGTCCACAAAACAGTATCTGGACAGTATGGCCACAAAAATAGTGGATGCCCTCAGGCTAGAGCTCCACGAGGTCCGGCAGCACTTATCGACGCTAGAGGGTGGTGTAGGCGCTGTGGAACCGACCACGACCACAGTTCAGGAAAGAGTGGCGGCATCGGAGGTGGTTCAGGCCGCACACCAGCAGCACATCGCAGTCATATACTTGCAGGTGGATGACAGTGAGAACCGGAACTGCCGGAACAATGTAAGGCTGAAGGGGATCCCGGAGGCAACATCGGGCCCAGACTTGCACTCCACGGTCATGGCGGTCCTTAAGCACTATTTGGACAAGCCACTCAATGCAGAACTGGAACTGGATCGGGTGCATAGGGCCCAAGGATCTCGTGCCTTACCTTCTGGGATGCCGCGTGACGTGCTCTGTAGAGTCCATTTCTACTCTCTGAAGGAAGAGATTCTCTGCCAGGCTTGGAACAAGGGTCCCCTGGACTTCGATGGGGCCAGGATCCCGATTATGCTGGACCTGTCACGCCACACGGATGCGAGAGAACTCTGATCTCCCAGAATGACCACTAAACCTAATACCGTATGACTGTCAGGAGGAACCTTGTCTGGTTTACCCTTCATCCCACTTTTCTCAGGAACTGGCAGAGCACCCTCTGACACCCATTGTATCACCACCCATGGTGCATGTGACAGTCTAGTGAGTATGGCACCGAACTAAGGGACAGAAGAATACTTGAGTTGAGACCCCTTAGCCCATGCCCTGGGCATCCCGGGGTTTGGGGAACGGAGTGCCCATCATGTTCCACACCCACCACCTTAGGGTTACGAATTTCATGCAACCTACGAGGCACGTACAATCTAGGAGATCCAGAAGGGGATCTTTATCCCTCACACTAGAGGGGGTCCAAAGGGAGGATGAATGCTATCATATAAAGGGGGGATAATGGGGGGGGGGGGGGCAGTTTTGCACAAGCACTGCAGATGTTGGAGGCAGGGGCAGGGGTCCTAATGTGCGGGGGGGTTGTCGAGCTCTTAGGGGGACTCTATAGGGCCGTCGCGTTCCCTTATGGCACACCTCCAATGTGCATTTCACCGTATACCAAAGTTAACGTTATATTTTTGCTTATTGAATATACCATACTACTTAATTGAACTGCCGACGCAGCCATACAGGAATCCCACAGAAATCCCATTCTGTGGTCCCCCACTAGGGTTTCTCCTATCCTCTTCCGAGGCCTGGAGATTTTTCAAAGTACCGTTGACCTATAGTTAGGTCACCATAGGTGGTTCTCTCATTTACGTTCGTAGAAAGTATATCTTTGTTGTATTTCTTTTTTTTATAAATTCTTTATTTTATAACATCGTATATGAGATACAATCAGAGGTATAAAAGTATATTGATACATTGTTACACATAGTCAACAAAGTGGCATCAGACAGGGCAACCGCTCCTAGGGGATCAAGACATGTATCAAGAAAATAGCTATGAGGCCTATCTCCGACAAGGAGAAGGGAGCATATTCATCTGTCCTCGGTGGTCCTCCCCGCCGCTATGCCATATAATCAAAGAGGTGTCGTTGTGGTATTTAAGCGAAAAGCACTCATCTAAGTTCAATTGGGGAGACCGGCATAGCTGACTGCTCCAGTCACCAATTTTCTGGGGTAAAAAGGGGAAGACAGAGGGGAGAAAATTACAGGGAGGGAGAGGACGGGAAAGATCCAGAGTGTATAAGAAAGATCAGGGAGAGTCACAAGGAAGAGGGAGAGAAGGGAGAGAAAGAATAGGTCATCTCTACAGCCTCAATCCAGGAGGCTTAAGTATTCCGGGGAGGACGAGAACTCGTCCCACTCAAACCAAGTATAGCTAAATCGAGTCCCCAATCCCTTTAGGGAGCTGGTAAGGTCCTCCATCTGCCTGATGTCACTGATGCTGCTAAGCCATAGCTTTATGGTTGACAAGATGAATCACCAAGGACCGTTTGTAGCTCCGCAGAGAGCCAGAGGCATGGTGTAGTAGAAAAAATGAGGGATCTCTGGGGATGTTGCTGATCGAGAACCTCTGAGTGACGGAGTGGACTTTGGTCCAAAATTCTTGAAGCGATGGACAGGACTAGATGTGGAGCATGCCTGCAGAGGAGGAGCCGCATCTCCAGCAGCAGTCACTAGTGTCAGGAAACATCTTGTGTAACCTTCTGGGAGTGCGGTACCATCGAGTAAGTATTTTGTACCCTGATTCCTGATATCGATTACTAATAGAGGACTTCAGGGACAGCAACAAGATTCTCGAGTTGTCATTGGGAGAGAACGTAAGCCCCAGATCCCTCTCCCATTCCGCCATAAAAGGCAAAGGAAGATCACAGTCCGGGGCTAGAAGTAGCTGATAGCACATCGAGAGGGCTTTTGGTAGATGTCCGGGAGAGGTGCACTCACGCTCAAAAGTTGTGAGAGGGCGTGTCAGCTCCACGGTCCGTGGGAGAGAAGAAAGGAAGTGGGTAAGTTGAAAATGATGCCAAAAGCCTAGCGGAGCCAGGATAGGATCCCTATCCATATCGGCACATGCCGGCCAGCCCGGTCCCTGAAGAAAATGAAGCACCCTAAACTTTTCCTTGAGACCCAGTTGTACGAACCCAGGGTCCTGCAGCCCAGGGGAGAATTCGGGGTTGCCAATCACCGGGAGGAGCGGGGAGATCAGTCTAGAATCAAATACCGCTCTGGCAATCCTCCACGTCGGTCCCAAAGTGGGATGGGAACGTAGCACCTGAGAGATCCTGAGGCACCACGGGAGTGTCTTGAGAGGCAGCTGCGAGAAAGACTGCTCCAAAGACACCCAAGGTTTCAGCTTCTCGTGACGGCACCAATCCAGTATCCGCGTTAGGTGGGCAGCTACATAGTAGAAGTTAAGGTCAGGTAGAGCCGGACCGTTTCGGCCGGCGAAGAATGGAGTGGCGGATCCTAGCCGGCTTCGACCCCCATACAAATCTCGTGATCAGGGACTAAACTGACACCAAAAACCCTTTTGGGATCGAGATAGGTAGCTCCTGGATCGGGTTGAGCAGTCTCGGGAGGACATTTTGCTTGACGACATTAACTCTGCCTATCAAGGAAAAGGCCAGACGGGACCACCCTAAAAGATCCTCTTTGATCTTCTGAAACAATGGCAAAAAATTGAGAGAAAAAGTATAATCCAGGTTCCATGGAAGCTGGATGCCTAGGTACTTCAAGGAGGATGGAGACCAGGCGAATGGAAAATTACATTGAAGTCCCGTGCCTGAGAGCTTTGTAGGGTAAGGTTCAAAGCCTCCGATTTCTGGGCATTAATATGGAAGTTTGATAGGTCCCCGTACCTGGAGAATTCACTAAGTAGGTTTGGGATGGACACATCCGGGGAGGTCAGAAAGAAGAGAAGATCATGCGCGTAGGCGGCCACTTTATGGGTCCTACCCCCGCCTCCACACCTCCTATGTCTGGGTTGGCCCTAATCGATCGAAGCAGGGGTTCCAGGGAGAGCAAAAAGATTAGTGGGGATAGTGGGCAACCGTGGCGAGTACCATTAGAGATTGAAAATACCTGCGATAGTGACCCATTCAGTTGGACCCTGGCTGTCGGTGCGGAGTAGAGGGACATCACCCAGGAAAGCATATGTGGTCCTAGGCCCACATGTTCCAGGGTGTGTCTCATGAAGGACCAGTCAACCCTGTCGAAGGCCTTCTCTGCATCTGTAGATAGCAAAAAGGCAGGGGTGGCCTTCGACATAACCGAGTGGATCAGGTTCAGAGCTCGGGTGGTATTGTCCCTGGCCTCCCTCGTAGGGATGAAACCAGCCTGATCAGGGTGGATTAACGTTGTAATGTAGGGAAGAAGCCGCACAGACAGTATTTTGGAGAACAGCTTAGTATCCACATTTAATAAGGAGATAGGGCGGTAGCTCGGACAAACCATCGGATCTTTCCAGAGAGCGAATCCCGCGGCAGCACACCTGCGTCTCTCACCGAGTTTAGGGCTCGCACAAAGTGGGGGGCGAGGATGGGGCCATATTGCTTATAATAAAGCAAGGTGAATCCGTCCGGGGCCTTGCCTGAGTTAGTCAGCTTCACAGCCTCAGTGAGTTCGAGGTCCGTTATCGGACTCTCTAGGAGCTCAATCACTTCGGGGGGAAGCGAGGGGAGAGCCGACACAGTCAGGTATGCCT
Source organism: Nanorana parkeri (assembly GCF_000935625.1). Taxonomy (NCBI): domain Eukaryota; kingdom Metazoa; phylum Chordata; class Amphibia; order Anura; family Dicroglossidae; genus Nanorana; species Nanorana parkeri. The sequence continues at coordinate 69,119 of NW_017308293.1, read as the reverse complement.
TGATCCGGGACGAATGTAGCTCTGCTGTTCTTGGCGACGGAATATTATAAAGGGATGAGTAGTAGGATCGGAAGTTATCCGCCATATCCGAGGACAGGTGGAGATGGGCACCCGAGGGTGATTTCATTGCTGCAACAAAGGTCTTAGACCTCTGTTGACGTAGGGCATGGGCCATGGATCTACTGCATTGGTTGCTGAATTCGTAGAAATGTCGCCTGCATTTAACCAACATTGCCTTAGCTCTTTGAGAGCGCAGTGAGTCTCTACAAACAGTCAGCTTAGCCATCAGTAACTGGTCTTGGCTTCGTTTGTGGCTAGTTTCGAGCAGATGGATTTGTGTCAAAAGGGAGTCAATCTGCTGCTGTCGCTGGCGCTTGACTCAGAACCCCAGCTTAATCAGGGAACCCCTAATATATGCCTTGTGTGCCTCCCAAATCGAGTAAGAGCAACATTCAGATGCCTGGTTCAGGGAGAAGTAGGTGCGCAAGTCATCTTCAATTTCCCCCGCAAGGGCCGTGTCCTGAAGTAGGGCCTCGTTCAAGCGCCACCGCCACGGTCCGGTTCCCGTCGTGCCCACATCTAGCTGGATCTGTACAGGGGCATGGTCAGAAAGGGTAATGTTGCCTATTGCTGTCCAAGAGATCAGGGGGAGGGCAGAGTGGTGGACCAGGAAGTAGTCAATTCGAGTATAGGTCTGTTTGGCCGAGGAGAAGAATGAGTAATCCCGCCCCTGGGGGTGGTGGACCCTCCACACGTCGGAGAGCTGGTGAGAATGGAGGCACTTCCTAAGCCGAAGCCACGCCGCACTGGACAAGCGCAATGTGGGCCCGGAGGAGTCCATATCCGGGTCTAGTAAAAGATTGAAGTCCCCCCCTATCACGAGAATCCCCTCCTTGAAGTCGTCTATCAGGTTCAATACCTTTTCAAGGAATGGGATCTGGGCTTGATTAGGAAGGTACACATTGATTAGGATGACCATCTGTGACTCTAGCTTACCCTTCACCATTAACAGACGGCCGTCCTCCCCTGCTTGCATGCCCACATAGGTCCATGGCAGTCCTCTGGAAAGTACAATAGAGACCCCCCTAGATCTCTTATCAGGCGAGAAACTATGATAAGCTGTTGGGTATCTGTGATCTCTGAGCGATGGAGCGTGGCCTAAGCGAAAATGTGTCTCTTGTAGGAAGCCAATATGAGCCCGCTGCCTATGCAGGTCATGTAACACCATGGCCCATTTCTCGGGGACATTCAGACCCCTTACATTGTATCAGAAGAAAGCGGTCTTGACCCTAGCCCATAGATCCTCCATGGCTTGTAAATACCAGGAACAGGGGTACAAGTTATTGACCCGCTGGTACAGAGTTCTGCCTGTCCTGCATACCATCGATTTGTTGGAGGTGTAATCAGGCCCCGGGCAATATGCTCCATATTTTTTGATCCTGTGCTGACATACGCCCTGTAACGAGCCCCTGCTCGCTCGGTTCCACTCTCCCGGCACTCCTCTGCTACTAATGGATCAGATGTCAGACCGCAACGTCTGATTCTTCGATCGTCCGATAATCCGGGATTCGAACTACAGCTATGTGCCGTTCGAATCCAGTTGTGATAGCTCAGAACAAACACCAGGCAGGCTGTATGTAAGTTCCAACAGGGATCTGCTTTATTGAAGACCAGCTCAGTATATATACAGTCCAAGAAGTCTAAACACATAACACAATCAAACATGAACAGCATGCAAACATCCCCTCCCCTCCCCGATGCCTTAATGAATGAATAGGGAGGGAGGAGACACATGTGATGGAATTATCTCCTGAGTGTATCATAGGGTGATTTACTCATCTACACCCGGAGTCAGCTACTCCTAGAATCAGCTATCCTAATCCCATCATCAACACAATACAACAAAAGGGGCCAATAAACTGTAACCGTTCATTTTCCAGAATTATCCCCCTTCAGTGCTCTTGGATTCACAGCCTGTACCTATAATACACACAGGGCTATCCAAATGTAATGGCAGGGAACATGTACAGTACATCCCCCCACACATAAGCCTGGTAGAATGGTTCATTGTAACCCCAAGAGGTCCGAGGGGGGTCTCCATAGTTCTGGGTCCATAGTCAGTAGGAAGGAGGCTAGCCCCCAGGCTCCTCCAACAGCACCAGTGACGGTTCAGTCCGTCACACGCCCGTTCTGGAATGCGGTGAGGATGATAGTCAATCAGATGGTGATTGAGGCCCTGCCAGACGACCTGGGGGTATTTCTTCTACACTTGACATCTGGCCAGAACCATGTAGGGAGCCCAGTGGGAGGAGAGCACCATCCCCCAGCCAATTACCCCTTTTATGAACTTACTAGGAGTCCTCACATCAGCCGACCATTCACTATTGTTACATGGATGGCAAAAGTGGCAGACAGGGGCGGGGAGAAGGCGGGGAAGAGGCAGAGCGGGAGGGGGGCCAAGTTGCTGCACCATGGGCCTCTGGGTTGTACTTGCCCCCTGGGCTAAAAGGTGCCAGTCAGCCCCTGGGCCCAAAGCATCTGCCCCTTGAGCCCGCAGAAGATTGCCGATCGGATTGCATAGTATAATACGTTATGGCAGCGGCCGCATACGGCAATGCCATAACGTATTGTCCTATGCGATCTGCACGATCGCATCCTAAAGGTAGCTCCTCCCCCGGCCTCCGCCCGCATAGCGTGACATGTCACGGGCTTCCCTGGAGGATGTGAGGCTGTGCGGATGGGTGCCTCACTCACGTCCAGGACATCCGGAAAGAGGCAGACTGGCACGAGGCGAGGACTGAGGGTGGTGAGAAAATAAAAAAGGAGAAATATAAAGGAGATATACAATTTGTATATCTCCCTGAAAAGCTCACTCCATTTCTGTTCTGTCCTTCATATATATGTGAATAACATGATTGATAGCATTACAATGCATGATAGTAGAAAGCCATGATTAGACATAATTAACATGATTAGATAATCAGACTTAACAGAGACATGATTGTTTGTAATTTGACATGATACAGCGTTTTTGAAGGTTTAACAGAGGAGAAGCCTGGTTTTCTCTCAACGTTTTGCGCTTAGGGGCGCTGTAATGGATGTGGTATATATTCTTCATAAGAGGGAGGTTGTTCAGGTTAATTATGTCTAATCATGGCTTTCTACTATCATGCATTGTAATTCTATCAATCATATTGAAGGACAGAACAGAAATGGAGTGAGATTTTCAGGGACATATACAATCATGTTGTCATTTAAAAAAAAAATGTTTTCTTGGTGGGGGGCCCCGAGGGGGCCCAAGAAAATGTTTGCCCAGGGTCCGAATAATATTAAAGACGGGCAAGAGTGAGTCGGATCACTGTATGTAGGCAGTTCAAGGCAGAGGCGGCTCTATAATTAGGCGAGTTAGGCGGTCGCCTAAGGCCTTGCGCTTACGAGGGCCTCGCGGCCACCTAACTCGCCTCTGCAGATTCACCTCACCTGGCGAGTCCGTCGCTGGCCAGAAGGGAGCTGCAACAATTTCCAAGCAGGCAGAATGCGGCCCGCGGCCTCCACAAATCCCCACTCCTCCCCCATCTGCCACTGCGGGCCTCGCGGGGAGAATGTTGTGCTTGGCGCAGCCTCCGGACAAGCCCCGCCCCCTCCCCATCTGCCACTGTGGGGAGAATGGGGTGTCCACAGCTTTAGGACAGTCCCCTCCCCATTAGCCTCGCGGGGAGAATGGGGTGCTGGGCACAGCCTCCGCACAAGCCCCTCCCCCCCCCCATCTGCCACTGCGTGCCTCACAGGGAGAATGGGGTGCCAGCAGCACCACTTCCTTCTCTGCACAGAGAGAGCCCGCCCGGTGCCATGGACTTGCAGAGGCTTTGGAGTAGGGTGAAGAGCAGCATGTTCATTGAGTTCAGGTAAGTGAAGCGCCCCTCCTAAGGCTGCGTTCACACCTGGGCGTTTTTCAGTGCTGATCGAAGCGCTGAAAAACGTCCAACGCTCAAAATAGTACTTGAGCTTCTTTGGGGCGGATTTCCGCGCGGATCCATTGACTTCCGCACATTAGATTTTGTAAAACGCGCGTCAAATTTGACGCGCGTTTCGTGGACAGAAAAACGTGCAAAAACCATGCGGCCAAAAACCCAGCCTAAAAAAGGAAAATACATGCTAAAAAAATAATAATTCTTGTTTTAAAAATACTGTTGTCAGGGCCCAGTCACGCCATAAAGACTGCGTTCCAGTGCGTCCCGCCGGGCTCACTTTGTTTTGGGATAGGAGGGGGCATGGCGGTGCCATGAAGTCAGTAGCACCACATGCAACCCGCCCTCCCCCCACGCCATGCGATCGCTGGCACCCAAATGCATGGAATATTAGTGCTCGCGTATTGGTCCAGTGCAATCTGCAAAAATGCTGCATGCGCTACTTTTTTGCAGATCACAATGTACCGGAACACAGGCACTAATTTGCCACGCGTTTGGGTGGCGATCGCTCTGCGGGCGGGTGGCGTGGCTGCGCTGCTATTGACTTCAATGCACCGTCATGCCCCAAAACAAAGTGAGCTGACCAAGTTGCGTTCCAGAGGCTGAATGCACTGGAACGCACTCTTTATAGTGTGACTGGGCCCTCATTGTTCACATCTGCTGCTAACAATATTCCATGTAAAAAATCCAAAAGAACAGATAAAAAGGAGGACAGAAGTGCTACAACCATGGGATGACCCATGAAAAAGACAAAATAAAGGCAACTGACACGATGTCATCGACGAAAGGTGGATAGTGTCAATAGAGTGAATGGTGTGCGCTCTCAGAAGTGTGTGAACTGATACTGGGAATGGCGAGCAGGTGGGGGGATTGGTCACTGCTGTTGTGGCTGGGGAGGGCACAGTGACATTCGAAGCCTGGGTCGAAGTGTAGTATGTTGCTGGGGTCTTGGACGGAAGGGGACCGCTGGTGGTGGCAGGCACAGAACGATGCCGGCTACCTGATAC
>NW_017308293.1:62792-63308 GCF_000935625.1 Nanorana parkeri | reverse complement strand
TCATTTAAAAAAAAAATGTTTTCTTGGTGGGGGGCCCCGAGGGGGCCCAAGAAAATGTTTGCCCAGGGTCCGAATAATATTAAAGACGGGCAAGAGTGAGTCGGATCACTGTATGTAGGCAGTTCAAGGCAGAGGCGGCTCTATAATTAGGCGAGTTAGGCGGTCGCCTAAGGCCTTGCGCTTACGAGGGCCTCGCGGCCACCTAACTCGCCTCTGCAGATTCACCTCACCTGGCGAGTCCGTCGCTGGCCAGAAGGGAGCTGCAACAATTTCCAAGCAGGCAGAATGCGGCCCGCGGCCTCCACAAATCCCCACTCCTCCCCCATCTGCCACTGCGGGCCTCGCGGGGAGAATGTTGTGCTTGGCGCAGCCTCCGGACAAGCCCCGCCCCCTCCCCATCTGCCACTGTGGGGAGAATGGGGTGTCCACAGCTTTAGGACAGTCCCCTCCCCATTAGCCTCGCGGGGAGAATGGGGTGCTGGGCACAGCCTCCGCACAAGCCCCTCCCCCCCCCCA
>NW_017308293.1:6117-62710 GCF_000935625.1 Nanorana parkeri | reverse complement strand
CCATGGACTTGCAGAGGCTTTGGAGGAGGCCGATAACATCAGGGTGAAGAGCAGCAGGTGCATGGAGTTCAGGTAAGTGAAGCACCCCTCCTAAGGCTGCGTTCACACCTGGGCGTTTTTCAGTGCTGATCGAAGCGCTGAAAAACGTCCAACGCTCAAAATAGTACTTGAGCTTCTTTGGGGCGGATTTCCGCGCGGATCCATTGACTTCCGCACATTAGATTTTGTAAAACGCGCGTCAAATTTGTGACCCCCAGAGATCTACTTCATCAGCTTCTGTAGCTGGAGAGTGACACTGAATGCAGGAAGTGGTGTATTATACATCACTTCCTGCATTCAGGGACTGAGAGGAGATCAAAGAGAGATTGTGTACCGAACTCCCATTTGATCTCCTGTCACAGAGCAGCCGTGCCGGTCCCGGCCGCATCGGGCACAGCGGATCTCAGGACCGGCAAGGCAGTGACACCTGCTCCTATACAAGTGGTCGGGCATCTCTAGAGACGCACGATCGATTGAATGTAAAGCTCCTGGCCGGCTGTGTAAATTACAACTCGTCGGGCTCTAGCGTCCTCTCGTCACAGACGAGAGGACGAGTGGATTTTTCAAGCCCTGATTATTGGTGTAGGTGGGGGCCTCACGTTTTGAGTTTCGCCTAAGGCCTCACAAAGTCTAGAGCCGCCTCTGGTTCAAGGGAGCTGGGCGTGTCCCACATTTGTATTTATGATTATCTGTTTTGTTGCCTTTTTGGCATATTTCGTTGGATTAAGATTTAAAATTGCAGCATTAGCCAGTCCGTGCAGACGGAGTCACTGACGGCTCATCTTTATCCCTAATGGGAGGGGATGGTCCGCATGTGCGACCTGTAAGGGCCGGATTGGTGTACCAGTCCGATGGGCCATACTGGGTTTATTTTATGGACCCCTCATGTGTTGACATTCTTTGTTCTGTCACTATGCAATGCATTGATGTCTGCAAAGTTATGTAACAATAAACAAATTATTTGAAAAAAAAATTCAAACAAATAATAAAAAATAAAGTTTATAAAATAAAATGAATACCAGTCCGATGGGCCATACTGGGGGGTAGACATGTGCACTGCCAAAAAATTTGTTTAGTTTCGTTTCGTTTTAAATTCGGATTTGTGTTATTTCGTTTTTCAGGATTCGTGTGTGAAAGTCAATTCGGATTCGGAATTCGGATTCGGACGAAATTCGGTAGCGTTAGTACGAACGTTCGTTTCGTTTTCTGTTCTTATTCGTTTCTTATTCGTTTCGTTCGTTTGCAGCAAAAGTGACATTTGAGGGGGAAAAAATATTTTTCTCCTTCTCTAATGTCACTTTGCTCCAACGAACGAAACGAATAAGAAACGAATAAGAAACGAATAAGAACAGAAAACGAAACGAACGTTCGTACTAACGCTACTGAATTTCGGAAATGGAAATTCGGATTCGTTTGCATTCGTTATGTCTGTAATTCGGAATTCGGATACTTCCGAATGTCCGAATTTCCGAAAATTCGTCCGAATTTCGATTCGGAACGAAACGAATCGCACATGTCTACTGGGGGGTATAGAATGCCTAATCGGTTTACAATGTCACCAAACTACGACATAATGTGAGATAGTTTGCGCTTATTCATATGTTCCAGATGTTTAAAGCACTTTGCCAGAGGTTTATTTTATGGACCCCTCATGTATTGACATTCTTTGTTCTGTCACTATGCAATGCATTGATGTCTGCAAAGTTATGTAACAATAAACAAATTATTTGAAAAAAAATGCAAACAAATAATAAAAAATAAAGTTTATAAAATAAAATTAAAAATAGAAAAAAACATTTTTTTGCTGTGTCATTTTAAATAAAAAAATGTTTTTAATTATATTATAATCTTCTGAACAACAGGAACAGACAGCAAAAGAACCGTGACCCTTCCCTATGCTATCCAAAACTAAAAAATTTTTTTGGCTAGAGTTACACTTAAAAAATTTACCTGATCCGACTTACATACAAATTTAACTTAAGTACAAACCTAAAGTCCCTATCTTGTATGTAACCTGTACTGTTAAAATATTTTTCAACCGTTGAAACAAGAACAAAATGAGCCAGTGGTATACCGCAGAATGCATATGTGTTAAGCTATCTGTCTGTCTGTCTCTGTTTGTCTGTCTACATATATCAGAAGTGTGGAATTCCTATCTCCCGACACCAGGGACATGCAGTTCTGGATGCTGGGAAAGTCGTTTTTTTGTACATCTAGCCCTGCTTCGGGCAAGCAGAGCTAAATGTACAGTAGGGAGCCGCTGCACGTTTTATACAAGTGATCTTATCAGATCACTTCTATCAATTGAGCAGCGATGTTGTCCAGCCGCCCCCCTGCTGTGGTTTTCGTGGTCATCCGCTCCTCCGGGGGCCCCGGGACCACGGCACATAAGATCAGCATAGAGAGTGTAGAGCAGAGCGAAAAAAGTCAGTTCTTCGTCTGCTGAGCGGAGAGCTGTAATCACAGCGCCACCTGTCTCAGCTGTCAGGAACTGCACAAAACATCTGCTCTGTGTTGGAGGGCAGGTTCCATAAAGAGAACCTGTCACCTCTAAACTATCACATAGGGGCTATGATGTGATAGGAATGAAATTAAGTGAACAAAAAACAGTAAAAAATAATAAATAAACATTTTTAAAAAAATTAAAAAGTTATAAAAAAGTAATAAAATATATATATAAAAAAAGTGATAAATGAAAACCAACCCCGCTGCTCTCTCCTTCTGCATGCAAATAAACACACGCGTAGGACATTGAGTGTGTGCGCTGAGTGATGCGCTATTCCACTGTGTGCCATATTGTGGTAGCCAGGCAGCAGAACTCTCTTGAACACTCAAACCCCCATTCCTCCCCAGCCATACTTGCCTTTCTGCAAACAGTCCTTACCCTCTGCCATGGCATTTTCACGAATACTTGTACTTGTGAAAATGCCCCGATTCTTACGGCCAATACTGGCCCTTTAAATTTTTAAACAGCAGCGGCTGTCTGAGGACTGGGACTGCCGGGGACCTTCAAGTAGCTGTCCATGACAGTGCCTGTCCGGTTCTATAGCTCCTCGTCCTCCTTCCCACCGCAGGCACAGCCATGGACAGCTCCACACTGTGCAGCAGGGGTTCCCAACCACCACCACTCACCAACTGGTCCGCAGTCTCCTGGTCAGTCGCGGGGCACCGTGGTCATGCTATGAGAGCAGAGCAGCGCGACTCTCTGTCAGCGCAGAGAGGGGAGCAGCATGGCCATGTCAGTGAGGAGACAGCATTAGAAGTGATTCCAAGTGGATGGACTGACAGCTCTGTACTGAGCCATGTTACAAGGTAATGACCCTGATAGTGTGTGCAGCCCTCTGTTACATGTCCTTCATATTACACCCACAGAAGCCTGGACTCCCCCTGTCTCATTGTATCTGAACCACACTAATCACTACCACACCACCAGCCCTAACACCAACACCCCCTCCCTGCCACCCCATTATTGTGCTCTGGGGATATCTGTATTGTGCTCTGGGGGACATCTGTATTGTGCTCTGGTGAGAAACCGCCCTAAAATCATCAGTCTGTGTTGTTTTAGCAAAAATGTGACATGTCCCTTTAAGAAAAAGTATCGGTAATTGGTATCGGGAAGTACCTGAGGGAAAGTACTTGTACTTGGTCCTAAAAAAGTTGCATCGGGACATCCCTAATATTAACATGTATATATGTATTAGGGATGTTCAGATACCAAGTTCCGTACTCGGTACAAGTACAAGTGCATGTACAGATACTTTTTGAGCTCCAAGACTACACTAGAGTAAAATTCAAAAGTTAGGAGGCAGCTGCCATTTTTAAGGAGCTCCCGGAATTTGTGCATCCCTGTTTTGATGTATGATTTTTTAAATAAATATATAGAGTCATGGCCAAAAATATTGGCACCCCTGCATTTCTGTCAGATAATGCACCACTTTGCGCAGAAAATTGTTGCAATTACAAAGGTTTAGGCATATTTATGTTTATTTCTTTTGTTTGTATTGGTATGACAAAAAAAAGTAGGAAAAAAAAGCCAAAGCTGACACATTCCACGCAAAACTCCAAAAATGGACTGTACAAAATTATTGGCACCTTCTCCAAATTGCAAAAATGGACTGTACAAAATTATTGGCACCTTCTCCAAATTGCAAGAAATAATTGCATTTCAAGCCTGTGATGCTCCTGTAATTTGTAATGTAACTCACCTGTATCAATTAACAGGTGCTAACAATATAGAAATCACACCTTTCTGTTGTGTGTCTCTGTGTGCCAAGAGAACGGAGCATGGAGAAGAGAACGAGCAGCAAAGAATTGTCTGAGGATTTAAGAACGAAAATTGTGGAAAAGCATGGACATCTCCAGAGATCTTAATGTTCCTGTGTCCACTGTGCGCAACATTGTCAAGAAGATTACAGCCCATGGCACTGTAGCTAATCTCCCTGGACATGGACGAAAGAGAACAATTGATGAAAAATTGCAACAAAGGATTGTTCAAATGGTGGAAAAAGACAAGTGAATAGATCACTTGTATTAAACGAGCAGCGGCTTCCATTGTACGTTTAGCTCTGCTTTAGCAGGGCTAAATGTACAAAAAACTAGGGATTCGCTCCATAAGACGCACACACATTTCCGCCCGCCTTTTGGGGGGAAAAAGTGCGTCCTATGGAGCGAAAAATACGGTACTTTCCCCGAGTGGAGATCCCAAAAAGAATACTAGATATCAACTATTAATTCCAAAATAGTATACATTTATTAACAACCTTATATGAAAAAATCATGAAAATCAAAAAAATGAATAAACAAACATACATTCAAAACATCCTAAAAACATTTTCCATACCAGCCATGGCTTCAGTATTATGTTGTGAGCATCTGTAAATCATATATCATGGATATTCAAGGTATTCATGAACATGATTCCAGCTAATCAAAATATCTGGGGGGTTATTCTCAAAGCTGCCGAGTGAATAACCCAGCCGAAGTGAAGTGAGCCGAACTACGTTTGGCTATTCACTGCGGCTCAGTACAGCTGAAATCAGGACTTCGACTCAGCCGATCCAACATCTGGATCGGCTGGGCAGAAGCTCCGGCACCTCACTCGCTGCCGTTCACCCCTGTTCACACCCCATTCACACAATAGCTGCATTCGGCTCGGCTATTCCGCTATAGAATAGAAAATAGTAGGAAAAAATATTTTAAAAATGGGCGGAGCTACCAGTGACAGCTAGATCCGCCCACCTGTTTCCTATTGGCCGGGACCTGCTAGAGTCTTCAAGCAGGTCCTGGCCAATGAATAACAACTGCGCGGAGCCGGCCGGCTGGCTCCGCCCAGTTCGTATTGTTTAATGATAGATCAGCGCCCCCAGGTCATTTGGGGACGCTGATCTGTCATTACAACTGGGCGTAGCCAGCCGTGAGATCCAGGCTGGCTCTGCCCAGCTGTCATTCGCAGGGCTTCGGCTGTCACTTCGGCTCAGTCGAGCAGAAGCATATGCCTTCGGTTCGGCTGAGCTGCTCGGCCGCATTCAGCTGCTGTACCGGCTATTGTGAATAGCCGGTACAGCAAACCCTCGATTCGACTGAACCGAAGGGCTCCGGCAGCCGAAGGGAGCCGAAAGATCAGCCGAAGCTACGGCTGGATACTTCGGCTCCTTCGTGAATAGCCCCCCTAGAGCATAACAATCAAAACCTGATCCGTCTAGGAGTCCACCTGGAATGTCCCCTCTTTATGCGTTTTATCCAATTCTGCGGACAGATACCAAAAATTTCCACCACGAAAAGGAACTTAATGCAGTGCAAGGCTGCGGTAAATAAAGCTAGCAGGGTCTTGTCCTGTATTAAGAAGGGGATGTATTGCAGGGACAAGTCTATAATTGTGCCTCTATATAGATTGTTGGTTTAGCCACATCTGGAGTACGCGGTCCAGTTTTGGTCGCCGGTACTGAGAAGGGATGTCCTTGAACTGGAGAGAGTCCAGCGGAGGGCAACAAAACTAATTAGGGGAATGGAGGACCAGAGCTATGAGACAAGGCTTCTGACCTTAAACATGTTTACGCTGGAATTAAGGAGATTAAGGGGGGATATGATTTTCATGTACAAGATGTTCAATGGTGACAGCAACATTGGCAACAAACTGTTTGAGATTAACTCCATTACAAAGACTAGAGGCCACCACCTAAAGTTGGTGGAGAAAAAATTCCAGCACAGTGGGCGAAGAGGGTTCTTTACAGTAAGAGCGGTTAAGGTCTGGAACTCACTGCCATCGGCAGTGATTTCAGCCTAGAGTGTAGATCTGTTCAAGAGATGTTTGGACAATTTCTTGAGGGACCATAATATCCAGGGATACCGGTATCCCTAAGAATGAGATGATGCGTGGACCTATATGGGTTGGACTTGATGGATGTATGTTTTTATTCAACCCCAAATACTATGTAACTATGTAATGAAAAAAATGTCTGTAATGACATATCAATGATTTTGAAGAACTTGTAGTTTCAATATATATAAAGAAAAGGACAAAAAGACCAACAGAAACAAATACCTACATACTCATTGTGCATTGATTAGATCATAATTGGCAATTTTCATCCACACAGGATCCCTTGGTATAGGGATAAGAATTCACTTGTCAAAAGGCAAAATGGTGCATGGGCAGCCACAGTATTGTATCTCATACACATGTGCACAGTTCGTATAGTTGCCTAAGACCGGCAATCTCTGGAAAGGCTGATACAATGTCTGCGTACCCGTATAATCAACAATATGTAAGTCTAAAAACAATATGTTTATTTCAAAGAAAAACCCCATCTATCAAATAACATGGATTTGCACTGACTTAGAAAGTGTTGTGCTGGTGTGCTGATGACATCTTTATTCAGACCTTCAGAGGAAAAAGCACACTGGTAGTGGTGAGGTGCAGTGGCGGACTTAAGGAACAAAGGGCCACGGTGCAAGATTTCCCCCCCCCCCAAAAAAAAATAACCCACAAACCCCCCAATCCACACCCCCTGAAGCAACCACAAAAAAATCACAGCGCTCGGCCGGCTGTCACACTTTCTTTCCACCTCAGTGGGACACAGAGCAGCACCAAGCGGGGAGGAAAGAAAGCAGAGATGCACAGCTGTATCGCAGGAAAATGGCACTTTCGGCATTTAGCCCAAAGTGCCATTTTCGTCCGATATGTTTTTTGCGGCTGACATATCGGTTATTGAACAACTTTTTCAATCAGCGATTATAATCGACTTAGTCGATTAGTTGTTGCAGCTCTACATTCATCCCCGATATCTGGGGACAAATTATGTCCCCGGGAACATAAAATAAAACATTTTTTTTAATACTTACCTGATCCCTGGATCCACCAACAAACGCAGCCTCCCGTCTCCCACGCTGTCAGAAGCTTGCGCACACTGTGTGCAGCTTCTGAGAAAATACGCTATTAGCGTAGCAAGGAAGCTGGCTGCGCATTTTGCATATTGGGAGATGTTTGATATTTAACCACTTGCTGTCCGGAGCATTTTCTTACTATTTGCGCACACATGATATAATATACATTTTTGGCTAGAAAACAGCTTCAAAGCCCCAAAACAATGATATACAGTATGTTCTGAAAGCAGAGGCCCTGTAGAGCCGTGTAGAATAAAAAAATGCTAGTTGCAATTTTTTATGTCGCACGGTTTTTGCGCAAATGTTTATCAAATCGGTATTTTTAGGAAAAGATAAACTAAATAAAAATTTAGTGCACAGAAACATAATATAATATAATACCCAATTTTTTGGTAAAATATGAAAGATGAGGTCACGTTGGGTAAATAGATAACAAACATGCCTTAAAATTACGTCCGCCCGTGAAGTTGCAAAAAACGCTAATACCCAAAATCTCCCATTTTTTAAAGGGAACACTTTAAACGCTTTTACCACTCATCAGTTTAGTGCCAGTCCTGGGCGCCGCACAAGGACAGCGGAGCCCGGGGAAACCCACGTCGTCCCCCTGGAGGGGGACGGGAGGGGGCCGCGCGGTACAAATGATTCAGCGGCTGTACAGGCGCCGGGTCACTTGCACATTAAAGGAGAACTATGAGGCGAGTTCTAGCCGATCTGTGACAATGAAACTGCCAAAGGTCGGCTCAATAGATTGGGAAGTGAGCGAACACATACCGTTGCACGCTCACTTCTCGATCCTGTTCCTGCAGAGAGCCGTGACTGTCCCTCACGACTCTCTGCAGGGATTCCCCCCCTCCTCTGTCCGGTCCTCCAGCGCTGAATGGCGGAACGGATGGGGGAGGGGGCGGGTACAGCTGGCTCTGCCTCTAGATAGGCAGAGACAGCTGTCACTCACGCAGCTGGGTGGATCCGGACAGTAATGTCGAGATCCATCCCGGTTGCGGCATCTCAGTATACCGCGAGCTGTAGCTCTCGGTATACTGAGCTTTGTGTGACGGGAGGACGCTAGTTTGTGTCCTCCCGTTACCCTTAGAAGAACTATGGGGAAAAGCCCTGGCCCCATAGTTCTCCTTTAACAGCCATTGCTGGCTGTTAAAAACGACACCAAGAACTTGTTCTTGTTTTAACCACTTCTGCGGGTCGCCGTTTATAGACATATTGCGGCCCAGAAGTGGTTGACCACTTGGTGACCGGGGTGTTTACATCACTTGCTGGCCAGGCCATTTTTCAGTATTCAGCGCTGCAGTACTTTGACTGACATTTATTTCATCATACAACGCTGTACTGAAATTAATTTTATATCATTTTTAGGGGACAGATAGAGCTTTCTTTTGGTGGTATTTAATCACCACTGGGTTTTAATTTTTTACTACTATAACTAAAAAAGTACCGAAAAAAAACAAAAAACTGTTTCCCTTTATTATATTAGGAAACATTTATTATTACCCAATTGATAAAATATAAAAAACGTATTCATCTTGGGTAAAAAGACACCAAACATGTCAAGCCTTAAAAATGTGCACGCCCACGAAATCGCAAAAAAAACTACTACACCCAAAATTGGCCATAGGCGACGCTTTAAAAGCTTTTACTGCTCATCAATTTAGTGTTAACAGTGATTGGAGGACCTAGAATTATTGCTCACACTCTGATGGTCGGAATAATATGTAACATGTGCGGCGTAATGGGCGCAATTGTAGTTTTTGCGTGTATGTTTTGTGACCAATTTTTTTTCTACTTTTTTTTTTGACACTTAACTTTACTGTTATCACATAGAAGGATAATAAGTCCTCTATGTGATATGAACTTACAATGGCAGACATCAGGGGTCGCTAAGGCCCCTAATATCACCTAGGGACCCCCAAAGAAGTTGATGAAACAGAGATCTGCTTCACCAGCTTCCCTCCAGCTTCTGTAGCCAGAGTGACAGCTGAATGCAAAAGTGATGTAATAAACATCACTTCCGCACTCACAGAACAGAGGTGATTGGAAGGAGATTGTGTACTGATCTCTCTCCGTACTCCCTCCCACCTGGATCGGACGCTTGGGATTGCGTCAACGGCGGTGATGACGGCCGGTAAGGAGAGAGGGGGGGGAGGGGCCGCACAGAAATGTACCTCATACAAGCGATCGGGGGTCTTTACCCACCACACTCAGAACCGCTGCTCCATGAGATAGAAGTGGGTGCAGCAGGTGTCAACGGGTCTCTTCCGTCAAAGTATAAGTAAAAGATAGACACCGGCACTCTAAAGCAAATCCAGTATGTCTATTTATTCACGTACTTGTTGCAAATGCAAAACACAAGATACAACGTTTCGGGGTCTCACAGGATTCCCTTTATCAGGCAAACAAGTGATTACAGACGCTGGACCGCTTGTATGTAAGCAGCCATCGCTGGCTGTTTAAAATTTTGGCAGTTTCCCACTCGTGCACACCAGGGAGCATATGTACGGGCACGAGGGACATTTTACGACGCCCACCCGCTGCCAGAAGGCTCCCGTCCGGCCGTTTTCTCTACGTTCGGCGGACAGGAGGTGGTTAAGATCGCAGTACTACCTGCATATGTTTTGCTGTTTTTGCATGCTCACCACACTGCTGAGGGAACCTTTACTTGCACCTGTGCGATTCAAGTCCTATAGATTCAGCACAGTTGGCTGGACCTTTATTTTGCCCCTGGCAGTTACTGAGTCCCGTGGGATCTAGGACAGCATAAGCCAAGCCATGAGGATAAGTAAATTAACTTTATGCTGGATATGTTGCTGTGATGAACTATGCCAGTTTGTGACATTCCTAAAAAAGACCTATCCAGGGTTTCTGCTGATGAGAACAGTCTGTATTGATCCCTGTGACATAACACCGATCAGGGTGGACAGAACACCTGTCAGGTTTTTATTGCCTTCTGTGTCCCCATTAGGGAGATTCACCCTCTCTATAAGTCCTAGTGACTGTTATCACTGAAAGTCAAAGAAAAGTAAAAATGTTTAATTGTCATCAGAACGGAAAGGGATGGGAAATCTTCCAATAGGGGCACTAATTCTGGTGGCCCTGCTGACCACCAGGGATTTTCCTTTCTTTGGAGGGAAATCCTCTCACTTCCTGTTGAGGCTATTGGAAAGAAAGCAAAGGGAAGTTTCCCCAATGGAACACAGATATCAAGTAAAAAGCTGACAGGCGTTAAAAACTGCCCCTTACTCTATCCAAAACAAAAATAAAAATCTGTAGCTTTAGTTCTACTTTAAGTGCAACAACTTCTTCACAGGAGAAGCTGAATTAGCTCTTTGACACTTGCAGCAGCAAAGTGCACTGAATTGTAGTTTTTATCA
The DNA here is from genome assembly GCF_000935625.1 of Nanorana parkeri. Taxonomy (NCBI): domain Eukaryota; kingdom Metazoa; phylum Chordata; class Amphibia; order Anura; family Dicroglossidae; genus Nanorana; species Nanorana parkeri. The sequence continues at coordinate 51,908 of NW_017308293.1, read as the reverse complement.
ACCAAATATTATGTTGCTATAAGAATTTTTTAACTATGAAAAATTGTATTTAATGAGAATATTTGCTTATTACCACTTGCTACATATTTCTATAGGTTACTCATTGGGGCTACATTTTTGAGGGGTTCCAGGATAGCCTACAGTGCTGTAATTTTAATATAACATTGTCCATTTTAAAGTTTTCCTTTTTTTGGGATTGCAACAGAGGGGAGTTATTTAAACCTTTATGTATACATGTTTGTCATTGCATTTTTGTGTAACTAATAAAACATACATATAAAAGTGACAGGTTCTTTAACCTTGCCCCCCCCCCCCTTTTTTTTTGGTGTACTTATATTTGGTTATGAGTTGGCACCCATCACTACAGATTATGTGGAATCTGTTCCCTAGCAGGCTATCCCCCTTCAGTCTAAATGCTGCTGCCAGACTCATCTGCCTTACCAACTGTTCAGTGTCCGCCAATCTCTCTACTGGCTCCCACTTGCCCAATGAATAATAAATCAAAATACTACCAATAACTTACATAGCCATTTACAACTCTGCCCCAAACTACATCACCAACCTCATCTCAAAATGTCACCCAAACCATCCTCTGCTCCTCACAAGGTATCCTGCTCTCCAGCTCCCTCATTACCTCCCCTCATGCTCACCTCCAGGACTTCTCTAGAGCCTCTTCCATCCTCTGGAACTCCCTACCCCAATCTGTCCAATTATCTCCTACTCTGTCCACCTTTAGGGGATCCTTGACAACTCATCTCTTCAGGGAAGCCTATCCCACCTCAACATAATAACTGTCCTTTTAATTCTTCCCTAAGCTCATCCCACACAATTATTACCTTTTGTATCACTTGTACCTTTTGCTAGATTGTAAGCTCTGGAGAGCAGTGCCCTCCTAACCTTCCTGTATTGAAATTGTATTGTAACTGTATTGCCTTCCTCCATTTTGTTAAGCACTGTGGCTGCATACTGTTGGCACTATATAAATCCTGTATAATAATAAGTGAGTATGCCCCTGAAACCAGAATGTTTTGGTGACTAAAGCAAGAACATATCCCTCTCAGGAAGTTAAAAGTGGCTGTAGGAAGTGAGTAAAATGCAGGTGTGAGTGCCAGCAGGCAGGACAAATGAAGTTTCATAAAATACTTTCAATGTATATACCTGACCTGTGGAGGACTGTTTTTTTTTCTCTGCAAAAGTGTAAAAAACCCTTTAAAGGAAACCTGTACTGAGAGGATAATGCCCTGTTACCTGGCTACCTCAATGCTCCAATGGCTTTAATACTTTTTGAGGCACTGACCTGCAAGAAGTAAGCAGATCAGGAGTTTTGAATTCTCTCTTTCTCATCTGTCATCAGCTCAATGACTCTTTAAGTATTGAAGCAAAAGATAGCCAATCAACAAGGATTTTTGAAATAAGGGCAGCAGTGACAGCCCTTGTTTTTCTCCCAGTACAGATTTCCTTTTAATGTGTTTTCTGTTGTAAAACTTACAGTTTGGTGACAAAATTCCTCCTGTTTCTCGACATCCAGAATACCCAGATATGGCAGAGGCAGAAGTGGCAGAAAAGGCTGAGCTAGAGAAGCCTGATGTGTGCGTGTCTGGGCTAATGCAGCGTGGTCCTGTACCAAAACCATTGCAGTTCTCATATGTTCCAGATGATTGAGGGCTCTGGGCAACACACGTGGTACCTCCGCTTCCCAGAGAAGAGTCTGTACCCTCATTGTTTGCAGGCACTGAAGGGATAGGATCTATTGTGGAAAAAAAAACATTGTCAGTGACAATACAAAGGCATGGCTTTATATTGGCTGATTTGGGCTTTCCAACAAGAAGAATCACATTAATCATATGAGGACAGAGAGAGGCATACTGTTCTATGTTACTAATATAACTGTCCACTTAACGAACCACTTTTTTTTTACATAACATAGAAAGAAATTAGCTGAAAGTAAGTACTTTGAATGATTAAACTTGGAAGCAGTATTCTTGCATTTTATAGTAAGAAAGGTATATACATTTATTTATTATGGGTATTTATATAGCACCAACAATTTAAACAGCGCTTTACATAGTTGCACCTGCACATCAGTCCCTGCCCTCAAGGAGCTTACAACCTAAGGTCCCTATCTCACATGCATACATATGAGGGCCAATTTAGAAAGGAGCCAATTAACCTTCCAGCATGTCTTTGGACTGTGGGAGGAAAGCACAGAGAGAACATGCAAACTCTTTGGAGATAGTGTCCTGACTGGGATTTGAACCAGGCACCCTTAGTGCTGTAAGGCAGAAGTGGTCCACTGTGCTCCTTATATAATAACATGTATCATTGTACACAGTGGGGACTACTGTATATAGGTAAGAAAGAAATACTTAAGGGACACCAGTAGAGTTCACTCATGAAGAGCTACAAGAGCAAGACCCTCTCTATCTTGTTCTGTCCATCACACATTACCAATCATTAACTCCCCAGTGGAGCAATAGCAAAATCCAAAGCCCTCAACTGCGCCAATTCTTGCCACAGCTCTTTCCTTGGCCCGCAGTCCACAGGCTCTCCCTACTACCATCTAGCTGGCAGATCACACACCAACATTACCACTAGGGATGTCCCGATACCACTTTTTCAAGACCAAGTACAAGTACTGTCCCTCCTGTACTTGCCGATACCAATTACCGATACTTTTTCTTAACCCCTTCATGACTGAGGCCCTTTTTTCCATTTTTGCACCCATGTTATATTCCACATTTTAGGCCTGAAAATGACGTAAAACCCCCCAACATTATATATTTTCTGAATGCCAAGACCCTATAGAATAAAATGGTGGTAGTTGAAAATTTTTATGTTGCGCAATATTAGCGCAACTCCTTATTAAACCCCAAAATTTAGTGACAAATTTAATTAAATGCCCCAAAACACAACAAATTACCCATTTTTTTAATGAAATATAAAAGATGAGGTTACAACGAGTAAAACGATACCCAACATGCCCATTTTACAGATTGCGTGCGACCGTGAAACGGCGAAAAACTGCAGTACCCCAAAAAATCAATAAAAGACACTTTAAAAGCCCCCACAGGTCATCAATTTAGATTAAAAAAAAACCCTACAGCCACCAATCTCTTTCATACGACCTGTTCCTGATTTCAGTCACGTCTCGCTCTTTCCACACGATCCTTTTCTTCTCAGTCCTGCTCCCTCTGCCACAGCTTGCACTCTCTCACTTTTCTTCTTCAGTCACTTCTCCTCTCTTGCAGCTGGAACACTCGTCCTTCAATTTGTTCGTGTGCACCGCACACCGCACACTCTGGCCTCCCGCTCGGCCCCCCAACCTCTGGTCCCACACACCCTTGCGTCTCCTTGTCCGTCTGTCCGTACCGCTTTTAGGTCCCTTCCTCCGGTCCGGTCTCCCGCCTTCAGGTCCCGTCCTCCGGTCCGGTCTCCCGCCTTCAGGTCCCGTCCTCCGGTCCCGATGTCTGGTCCGCCCCTCACCGGATCGGCCATTGCATGGATCCTCTCCTCTCTCTCGTGTCCCTCCGGTCCTGAATCTCCGGTCCCGCACCGCACCGGCTCCCTGCGTGCGCTTACTGCACGACTTCCAGTTCACAGGTCACAGCACCTGACAGCACCTCAGCACCGCCTCGTCCTTGTTACAAAGTCCTTGTAACAAGTCATGAAAATCTGTGATGAAAATGTTTGCTTTTGGTGATGTATCTCAGTGACAGATGTCGGTGCTCCTTATGTGATATATTTATAAAATCTGCACTCATGGGTGGAAATGGAGTGTAATCAAAAGCTGCTCCTTATGTGTTTAATAATATTGCCCTCACCAGACGTACACAGAAGTTTTCCCTCTAATTCAATACACCTAGGTGTGAACCCAGCCTAAATGAAAGAAGAGAAGGCTGATTCTGTGTGAAGGCAAGATTTACAGCTTCTCCCCTCTCCTCCCCTTGAGCACACCGAACGGACATTCTCTTCTTTCAATGAGAGTGAAAACTGCAGCGTACGTCGGGTGACTGCATTACACATAAGGAGCACGGACATCTCACACTTTGTGATATATTACCAAAAGCAAACAGTTTTACCGCGTTGAAAAGGAGGGGACACGGAGGAGCAGCAGCTAATGTACAGGGGCGAGGGGGGCAGCGGAGGAACTCACAGCCGGAGTCTCTTCTCTCTTCTTGTGCTGGCTACAGAGGTCTGTGAAAGGGACACAGAACTCTGAAGCCAGCACCAGCATGGAGAAGAGACTGTCCACACATAACACTTACCGCCCGCCATGCTGTCACACTTCCGTCCGAAGAGGTCAGAGCGGAGAGGGAGCCTGCATTTGGTGTAGAGGTTTTACGGGGGAGGGCTATGTGGGTCAATGGCCGAAGCTAGTTAAAAAAAAAATGTAAAGGGCCGGTATCTGATCTATGCATCGGGGGATTTCTTTGACTTCATGTATAAAGTCGTAGATTCACCCTTAACTGAAGTGGGCCACTCCCTCACCTGTACTCCCATAAACCTTTCCTACAGCCATGGGTAGACCATAACCCTTGAGGTGTTGCTTTAGCAACCTCTTTTTCCTCTGCCTCCTGCAATGCCCTTTCAACTCATTCATCACATAAAACACAAACAAATCACCATCATGTGTGCCTCCCCATGTTGCTTTGCAAGCCTTGTGTTGACACCCAGGAAGGGTTGTCCACCTTAGTTAAAGTTATACAAGTATTTTTTATCTTACCTAGGCCAGCTACCTTGTGCGACTAACCCCCACCCCCAGCATCTGCATTGGGCACTGCCCCCTCCCAACATGTGCTTTACATGTTTCACATGTAAATATGAAGAAATAATTAGTGGATTAAACATTTGGAACTGTACTAAAATATAGCTTAAATAACAATACAAATGAATACATAAAATCTCAAAATTAATACAAAAAGTAAACATGTCCGCAGAGCATACTAACAAGTATACATGTGCATTCCATATATGCATTTTTGGAATTGTGGATGCGTCCGAATGCCCAAAGGAAAAAAATAACGAGTTGCACAAATTTTTGATAACGAAAATTCGGATGCATCAAATGTCATTGAAAATGAAATGTTAATTTTTTTTAAAAAAACAACATGGGCTTGGCTCTTTAAACAAGCCCCCTGCCACCATACCAGGCCACATGCCTCAACATGGGGAGGGGGATTTGCCAGGGGGGGGGGGGTCCATGTTGATGAGAACATGGACCCACTTGGCATGGATTCCCCACAACCCTGGTGTCAGGAAGTCCATGCCAAGGGAGTTGCACATGCACTACTATGATCCTTTGGTGAACCTCCTGATCTTGGCTCGTTTTTGGACTACGCTTCTGCCTCCTGTCTTGTACTACATTGCCCGCACGGTTCTGACCTTGGCCAAGGAGGTACCAGGACAGCAGGCAAGATTATGGTCTGGTACCTTGGATGCATGTTGCCAACCTGGTCTGTCTGACGTTGAGTCTTCTAGCCCTGCTTCCTCGCTGTGCATTCCTGTTCAACAATTCAGCGAAGCTCCTGCAAGTTCAACTTCCTTCAGCAAGACCTGTTTAATGCACTCATGCTCCAGCTCACCTGAGCCGCTATTCAGGGGTCCTGGGACTGGAGTTGCAAGAGAGGCCGTCTTCATCACCTCAAGCTTCAAAAGGTACGTGACAGTAGTACTCAGCCATTTGGAGCTTGAAAAAGTGGGTTACATCATGGAAGAACTCTGTTAACAGGGTAATTGTGGAGACACTGGGTAATAGTTATTATAATGTGATTACTTTCAATATTGGACACAGGAAAGGGAAGCGGGCTGGTCGGACAAGAACCCTAAATTTCAGAAGGACTAACTTTGATAAACTGCGCCACCTAGTGGGGGACATCAAATGGGAAAACTTATTTCACAAACTGAAATCGGACCAAAAGTGGGAATGTTTTAAAAACACATTATATATTGCCATTGCCAAGTGTATACCGTTAGGTAATAAAAGTAAAATATCGCAAACGAAGCCTGTATGGCTAAATAAAAATGTAAAGCAACATATCAAGGAAAAGTGAGTGGCATTTAGAAAATATAAGATGGAGGGGACGACATTGGTGTTTTATAACTATAAAGAATGGAATAAAATATGCAAACAAGTAATCAGGGCAGCTAAAATAGAGTGTGAAAAACACATCACCACAGTTAGTTAAAAAAAAAAAATTGCCAATACATAAACAGTAAAAGGGGAGAAAGGAGCACATAGGCCCAATAAAGGATGAAAACGGGAAGTTAGTCACAAATGACAAGGAGAGGGCCGAGGTGCTGAACACTTTTTTCTCCTCACTCACGAAAAAGACGGGTTTAATGTTGAAGATAAAACACACAGTTCAACAAAAAATATACCGCAGTGGCTGACGGAAACCGGGATACAACAAAGACTTAAGCTACTTAATGCAAATAAAGCATTGGGACCAGATAACCTGCACCCCAAGGTACTTAAGGAACTAAGCGAGGTTATAACAAGACCATTATTCCTAATTTTTAAGGACTCTTTAATGACTGGTAGAGTTCCGAGTGACTGGCGGAGGGCTACGGTAGTTCCAATATTCAAAAAGGGGGCAAGATGCCAACATGGGAACTACAGACCAGTTAGTCTTACATCGGTAGTTTGAGTTAGAGGGAATGATTAAGGACTATTTGTTTGAATTAGTTCAGGATAACGGTATAGTTAATGATAACCAGCATGGGTTTAGGAAAGACCGTTCCTGTCAGACTAACCTGCTAACTTTCTACGAGGGGGTAAGTAGAGATCTGGATGGAGGGAGGTCTGTGGATGTGGTATATCTGGATTTCTCAAAGGCTTTTGATACGGTACCTCATAAACACTTACTATGATCGTTTTGATCATATGTTAATGTGCTTAGTGGACAGGATTTGAAGCTTTTTAAGCTAATTAGCATATTACTTTTAAGTGATAGCCATGCTCTTAAACTTAGACTTCGTTAAAGTTGTTATTAAGAATGCATAAACTGTTAAAAGCAACTAATATTTACAATTTGAAAGCGACTAAAGCATGTATGTGGATGTTCATATATTTAGTAATATCTTAGACATTTGATCTTAAATGGAGAAAGACTTGGGGGTCATAGTAGACCATAGACTAAACAATAGCTTACAGTGCCAGGTTGCTGTAAGCAAAGCTAGTAGATTCCTGTCCTGTTTTAAGAAGGGAATGTTTTGCAGGGACAAGTCTATAATTTTGCCACTGTACACATCATTGGTTTGGCCTCACCTGGAGTATGCGGTCCAGTTTTGGGCACCAGTACACAGAAAGGATGTCCTGGAGCTGGAAAGAGTCCAGCGGAGGGCAACTAAACTCATTAAGGGAATGGAGGACCCTATTGTACACAAAACTGTTTTTTTTTGTTTCTCCTGTATCCCTTGTGTCCTTGTGTCTAGGTACCAAGCAAAAACTGTATCAAATTGTCCCTACACATTACCATAATTATCTTGATGTCTTCAGAAAACAGAAAGCAGACATTTTACCATCCCGCCCATACGATTGTCCTATTGAACTTTTGCCTGGTACCAAGATTCCATATGGAAGAATCTATCCCCTATCTGAGCCAGAACTGGAGACTCTAAAAGACTGGATAGAGGAAAACCTTAAGAAAGGATTTATTCACCCTTCTACATCGCCTGCTGGTATCTTCTTTGTTGAGAAAAAAGATCATACTCTTCGTCCATGTATTGATTATCGGGATTTAAATCAGATAGCTATTAAAGAACCAGTATCCGCTTCCTCTGATCCCTGAGCTTTTTCAGAGAGTCCGAACTGCTACAATCTTTGCCAAGTTGGACCTCAGAGGGGCTTACAACTAAGTCCGAATTCATGAGGGGGATGAGTGGAAGACTGCTTTTCGCACCCGTTTTGGGCACTTCAATTATTTAGTGATGCCCTTTGGCCTGTCCAATGCTCCAGCTACCTTTCAGCATTGTGTTAATAATAATATTCATAGACTTTCTAGATCAGTTTCTGATCATGTACCTGGATGACATCCTCATCTTCTTTTCTTCAAATGAATCCCATCATACACATGTTAAGCAAGTATTGGCCAGACTAAGCCAACATGTACTGTTCACGAAAGCCCCAAAAATGTGAATTTGAGAGACAAACCATTCAGTTTCTAGGGTTTGTTATCGCTACCAGTGGCATTGCTATGAACCCTCATAAAGTATCTGCTATCAGGGACTGGCCAGCTGCGTCCCTGATAGCAGTGGGTCCACACTATTTTGCAAACTGGTAATTTCTTATTACTTATGACTAATCTTGTCTTCCAGATTCGGCAAGCCAGTTCCAGGTACCCTGTTCCTCCAAAAACTGATCTTCAGGAAGAAATTTTCGTTCCCCAAGATCTCTGTTGCAAATACTTAAATATTGTCATGATTCTCCTCTGGCTTGTCATTTTGGGGTTCACAAGACTACTGAACTGGTGGCCAATCCTAGGGGTGGATTGTAATAATTATGTAAACTCCTGCATAACTTGTATCCGAAATAAAGGAGGTCGGTCCAAGGCTTGGGGTTTGCTTAGATCCCTTTAAATCCCTGATTGATATCCTTGTTCTTCATTGTTGAACTTCCCCTTTCTGAACATTTTACTGGAATTTTTGTAGTGGCAGACTGTCTGTCCAAGATAGCCCATTTTTCTCCAATCAAGGGAGTTCCTTCTGCTGTTGAAACTGCTCATATATTTATCAGAGACATTGTGAGGCTCCACGGTCTACCCAGCAGTATTACCTCTGAATGTGGAGTACAATTTACCTTGAGATTTCAAAGGGCCCTGTGTGGAGCTTTGAATATACAGTTATGTTTTTCATCTGCGTATCATCCTCAGACTAATGGCCAGACTGAAAGGAGGAATCAAACTTTAGAACAGTACCTCTGCCTTTTTTTGTCTTTATCGCAAGATGACTGGGTGTCCCTGCTTCCACTAGCAGAATTTGCTTACAATAACTCTTTTCATTCTGCCACAAATCAGTCACCATTTTGTGCCAATTATGGCCCAACCTTTCTACCTGCAATAATTTCTGATTCTGCTCTACCGGCCGTTTAAAACAGTCTGAAATGTTCTAACCCTTTATTATTAAAAGAAGCTATAGCACAAGCTTAAGAAGAAAACAAGATAATTTTTGATAAAAAGAGGGGTGATCTGGAGCTGAAAGCGGGGGGTCGTGCCTTGATATCCACTGTGAATCTGAAGCTGGCTTGTCCTTCCAAGAAATTGGCTCCTAAATTTGTAGGTCCTTTTCCAGTGGGGAAGAAAATAATCCAGTGGCATACAAGCTAAAACTCCTCTCTTCTTATAAAATACACCCCGTATTTCACATATCTCTGCTGAAGCTTGATGTGCCAAGTCCCTTCCCTAACCGAGATGCTTCACCTGCTCTTCCTTTCATTGTCGGTGGTGAAGAAGAATTTGAGGTCAAGGCCATCCTAGATTGCAGAAAACGTGTTGGAGTTCTTCAATACCTTATCAAATGGAGAGGCTACGGTCCGGTAGACGATTCTTGGTAACCAGAAACTAATGTTCACGCTAAACAACTGATACAAGCCTTTTTTAGAAATCACCGCAGGAAGAAGATCCAGATGGGCATACAGAGGCTGGCCCTTGGGAGGTGGAAATATGAGGAAGTTTGTGCCAAGGGAGTTGCATATATGTCTGCGCATTTGTGCATGTGCACGCCGTGGGTCATAGTTCCAGGCTGGGTCGCACAGTTCTGCACAGGTGTGCATATCCTAGGTATCCTGGCACCAAGTGGGCTATGTAAACTGGGCCCTTTCTTGCCTCTGGTGCTGAGCACTCATCAGCTACTGTGTACCTGTGTTCCTGAACCTGATTCCTGTTTCCTGCCTTCCCGTTGCTGACCTGGCTTGTTCCTTGACTACGCTGATCCTCTGGTGACCCTGATGCTGGCTCATTTTTGGACTATGCTTCTGCCTCCTGTCTTGTACTACTTTGCCCGCGCAGTTCTGACCTCGGCCTTCCTCCTATCCATGATCTCAATGTGAATTTCAAATATCAAACTGATCCGGATTTCAGAAAATGAAAAAAAAAAATCATATTTGGAAACTAAATGAAACCGAAACAACATTTTCAGCCATGCACAAGTCTACTAACAAGTAGCATACTAACACAAACAGAAGCATGTCAGCAGAGACACAATCAATAACATAAGGACAGCCAGAAATATGTCAGCAGAAATAAATACGATGCAGTACTGAAACATCCAAAAACAAGTTCTCAGAGGCACAATCAGTAATGTATTGATATAACAAAAATACATATCCACAGATACAATCAGTACCATGTGACAGAGCCAGAAAGGTGACCACAGAAACATAATCAGTAACATCATACCCCCCTAACTGGATTCTGCAGGACTGTCCAAGTATTTTAACACATTTCCAACATCTTATGTACAGGTGAAACTCAAATAATTAGAATATTGTGCAAAAGTAATTGCAGTAAGTACTGCAAAAGGGGACCAAACCAAGTACTGAGTACATATGCATGCTTGTACTTTTCAGAGGTCCGATATTGTTCTATGTACAATCCTTGTTTTATTGATTGCATGTAATAATCTACTTTTTTGAGGTTGTGGATTTGGGGTTCTTGGGGTTTTCCTGAGCTGTAAGCCATAATCATCACAATTATGACAAATCACGGCTTGAATTATCTTGCTTTGCATGTAATGAGTCTATCTCATATATTAGTTTCACCTTTTAAGTTGCATTAGTGAAATCAATGAACTTTGCACAATATTCTAATTATTCGAGTTTCACCTGTATAAAGGCTTTATTCAGGAGACAGTTGCCAGAACTCTTGTTCTAACACTTGGCTTTAGCTCCATGCAGTCTCTGTGTGGTGGAGTGATCTTCAAGTTTTCAACAGTTTATTACAGTTTTTCACACAGACTTGAGGGGCTGCTCATCCAAGGCTCTGGGGCTTCCACCACGAGCATAGAAAACAAAAGGGAACAGAGCGCCACCTCCGTGTGTAAAATCGTTAAAGGCTTTATTCAGGAGACAGTTGCCAGAACTCTTGTTCTAACACTTGGCTTTAGCTCCATGCAGTCTCTGTGTGGTGGAGTGATCTTCAAGTTTTCAACAGTTTATTAGTTTTTCACACAGACTTGAGGGGCTGCTCATCCAAGGCTCTGGGGCTTCCACCACGAGCATAGAAAACAAAAGGGAACAGAGCGCCACCTCCGTGTGTAAAATCGTTTATTAAGATACATAAAACAAGGGATAAATGTACTCACAAGCAAACGTTTTCATCACGCTTTAACAACAAGAGGCCACACTATCTGTTACCCCAACATGGCATTGCCCCGACTATGTACCACGGTTGCCTCCGGTCACATCACCGTCTACCGGCTGCAGTCAGCCAAGATTGACGCATTTCAGGGCCAAGCCCCCTTCTTCAGAATCAAAAATGCTGGCTGGTGAGTGTGCTGGGAAAACTTTTTGCTGTTTTACTGTATAAGGCCCCTTCCATGTGCACCTTGCTGTAAAGCTGGTGAGAAGTGGATGAGTGCATTTGCATGTACTCAAATAAAACATTTTTTTAAAAGTGATATTACAGTCAAAAGGGTTGTAAGCTATTCCAAATGCTGATGGATTACAATGGATGCTACTTCTTGATGTTGAAAAGTTTTAGGTTTCCTGCAGAATCAGCTGGTCCCCTGAGCCATGGTCCAAATATCCTGTTTTAGGGTGGCCTCTTTCTCAAGTAGAGTTTTATGGAGTCACCTTTGTGTGTTAGTAAGCTGTGTGTGTCTCCACAAACACACAGGCCCAGCAAATCAAACTACTCACCTTCTCCCATGGCCCCCTCTCCTCCACCCTTCTACAAGCTAGAAGATGAACAGTTACAGAAGATTGTACTGTCTCTTGTGATCTTGTAATGGACAGGAAGTTCAGTGAAGCTGAGCTGAGAGACTTGGAAACAGCTGTTCAGAAACATGATGACTGTAATTGCTTGGTCAAATGATAAAGAAATACTTTGCTGGGCAATGTATATTTGTTCTGGATTCAATATTAAAAGGTTTCAGTTTACTACTTTAATTCTGTTATGCTAGCAGCAGTGATTTTAATATTGCTTAAAGGGCAACATTAAAATACTCAATTACTTTAAATAACATGCTGGGGAATCCCTTAAACCTCCCTGTGAAGTGGCAGATCTGTATGATGTATACAACCTACTACAGCAAAAGCGACAATTACAAAGAAAAAATGCCCTTTATAGTGCTGATAAATGAGAGCTCTCAGACATTTCTGTTTGTAAACAAAGTGGCTGGGGATTCCATTTCACTATAGCAGTCCCTTATCCAAGATGAGCGTCTGCAATAGATGTCAAGGGGGACCCCACCCTAATAAAACTCAACTTGAGGTTCCCTACGAATTCCATATCAGACCCTTTAGGTCTGGTATTGATTTGAAGGGGGATTCCACAAAAAAAGTCTCCCGTAATGTGCGGACACGTCCATCGGTCGATGGGTTAATTCTTTTGACAGTCAGCTGGCATTGTTCACCGTGACTGATGAGAATCTGCATCGATGGACGATGTGATTGAAGATAGTTTTTTTTTACATTTTTAAAATTATAATAGCTTGTCTAATGTCTATTTATTTTTTATTATTGGTATTTATATAGCACTGACAATTTACGCAGTGCTTTACATAGTTGCACATTCACATCAGTCCCTGCCCTCAAAGAGCTTACAATCTAAGGTCCCTATCTCACATGCATACATACTGTACAGGGCCAATTTAGACAGGAGCCAATTAACCTTTCAGCATGTCTTTGGAGTGTGGAAGGAAAACAGAGAAACCTACACAAGCACAGGGAGAACATGCAAACTCCTTGGGATTTGAACCAGGGAGCCTTAGTGCTGCAAGGCAGAAGTGCTAATCACTTCACCACTGTGCCACTTTGCTTTTTTTCAATAAGTAGGGGGGGGGGGTGGCTGCAACATTCGTCCATCTTTATTCTTTAAGGGAACTTCCAGATTTCAAAAAGCCTCCTGGCCTGCAGACCCTCACAACCACTGAGCCAGGGTTGTGGGGAAGAGGCCCTTGATCTCATCAACATGAGGACAAGGTGAATTGCCAAGGGGGGTGCCCCGTCAAGGTACCCTCCCATGTTGAGGGCATGTAGCATGGTATCTTCAGGAGGCAGGTGCATGCTTGTCTCTGCTCTTTCCTGGCCTGTCAGGCTGCATGCTTGGAAAATAGTTTGGTATGGTAATGGATTTTGGGTGGATCCTATGTCAATTTCTTTGTGGGGTTCCCCTTAAAATCCATACCAGACCAGAAGGCCTGGTAAGAAATTTTGGGGGGGGGACCCCACAGAATTTGTTTTTGGGGGTTTTTTTTTGCGTGGGATCCCTCACTTACACTTACTCAACACACACAGACAAAAAATGCTGGGAAAACTAAAATTTATAGGAAGGAGGCTGGCACATTTTCAAAGCTTTATTATTGGCCATAATTTTCCAACTTCTCAGGTCACAGGTCAGGCAAAGCATTATGGGGTTCTTTTTTTTTCTACCTGTGCGAACTTGCACAAACCTCATCCCTAAATTCACTAAACAATAATAAGGCCATACCATGAACTTCTGTAGATTTAATGCTGGCAACTTAAATGGTCGCCACCTTTAACAGAGTGGTAACTGCCATCAGAATGATTGAGGCAGCCATTTCTCAACTCCTCAACCACACACTCCTCATCTGAAACAGCTCTCTTCAGGTTTAGTGACTCCCCCTCATCCATTGGCCATAGGGATGTATACAAATCTGACATATTACATCCCCAAATAAAACTGAAAATCTATTCCAAAGAGAAATCTTCTGTGTCCTAATCTGAAGAAAAAAGGGCCCTTATTCTACTCTTCCTCTTCTTCTTCCCCTTCCTCCTTTCCCACTCCTGATCCCCTAAATCTCTCTCAATAAAGGGCAAGGCATGGAAGATAGACCCCCCCCCCCCAACAAATCAACCCCACCCCCTTCCCACCTTTTTCAAAGGGGAAGGGCGGGAAAAAAGACCCCCCCCCCCCCAACACATCAGTCCCACCCACTATCCAGCACAAGCTCCTTGCGCTGTTGAGAGAGAGGGACCATAGGTGAAACAGGCCAAGGGGGGAAGATCTGCCTAATCCCTCCCCCTTCCCCCAGCAGCTTCCACCAATATGAAGGATCTACACACACTAACTGGATAACACCACAGATATGACAGACTTAGGGACCACATTACTAGAGGAATCAGATATTAGCACAACAGACTTAGACACAGAAGGGGCGCATGACCAGTCTTCTCCATAGCTTTGGCTGCATCATCTTCTTTATCAAGCCTCTGCAGATCATTCTCCAAAAATGGCAAATTATGCAGTGCCTCTAGGCACTGGCTATATGGATGACCCAGCCAGCTGCTGGCATAAATTCCAACAAATCAAGATGCACTCTCTGGAAAAAAAAAGCCTAAACCCTGGCACAGTGAGCATTTTTTAAGGGAACAGGATGATTCGAAGTGGCCCTTATCTCCACACTGAATTTGAAAGATAATGGTCAGTCTGTCTCACCACAAAAAGTCAGAGGAAGGCCATATTACCCTGCAACCTCAATATCAGTGGCACTTTCAATTCCCCCATCCGCATCCCATGCATATTGTCTTGCTGGGCTCCCACGGACTGAACGAAACAAAATCTAACAGTGTATGTGTAACCTTCTCCTGCAGTGTTACAACGCTGCATAATCTCTCTTGGCAGTGAGGGAGTAGCGGCAGTGCCTCCCTGGCTATGCCATCAGGAGTGCAATATAATAGGAGCAGATTAGTTGTTTCTACTAAACCTGTTGGAGGAAAAGTGAGGGTGGGGGCTTAGCAGCAACTCGTCTTGGCCACTGGAGGTAGGTCATCCCTATAACTATTGAGGCACATTGCTTCACATTGCAAGTTAAATCCTTTCTAGCCATTGCATATGATTGCTTGAATAAAAATAGTTAGTAAGCAGGGAAATGGGTAAATTGCATCATACTGCCATGTTTAGCAATATAGAAGCGCAGTGTTTATCAGCTGGCAAGAGGACACCACAAGCTGCAAACCACATAAAAAATGTAGACAACTTAGGCTGGCCATACACTGATCATTTTTCTCATATAAAAATCCATAATAAGGGTGCCTATCCCTCAAAGTTCAAATTTTACCCCTCCCTAAAGGTGCCCATACACCTTACAGATATCGTTCGAAAAAGGAATGCAATTTGTTTTTCGTACGATAACCGGCCAGTTGATGGGAAGTGCACGGTCTCAATTACTGTACAACTGCCGAATTTGGTTGAACGGGAAGACTAGAAAACTCTTGTTGAAACGGACTAAAATCAATGCATTAGTGGCGTTTTCGTACAACAAAAATCGCGACATGAACACCGCAAATGAAAATATGTTCTGTCGATTGACGAAATGTGGTCATTCGCTGATGAACGATTACCGAAATCTACATTGGTCTGTGCATGATGGGCTTTTTGTGCAGAAATTGAACGAGGGTGCGATGACGGGACAAAGAAAATTGAACAATAATTGTAAGGTGTATGGCCACCTTTAGTCAGTGTCTGAAGCTGCCTCTCTTGCCGATCTGCATTCTTGTTTGGTAACAGCAACTCAAAGTATTAAGCCATACGATCAGAATGACAGCCAAGCCAACTAGAATTTTTAGTTGCTTGGCTGTCATGCTGCCTTAAAGTATATTTTTTACTTTTACTCAGCTTTAATTGTGAATGCTAGTGCTTAACCTATTCCCAACAATCCATTAAGTAAAGCTTTAACTCTCACCCACCCGTGCTAAGTAAATAACTAAAAATGAATTACTAATCCATTCTGTATTATGCTCACCATATTCTTCTGTAGAAGTAGCAGAGCAGAGTCTTCAACAATCCTGTGACAAGAATTCATGATCAGTCTTTACTGAATTGCACTGCCTTAGTAAAGAAGTGGTCTTGCTGCTCAGCATTCATTTGTAGTCTTTTTATGAAATGGCATTTACCCAGAAGAAATTTCTCTTTGTGGAAAGATATATACATTTTGCCATAAGTATTGTAAATCTCAAACCAATAACTAAAACCGTACATTATCTTTATTTTTTTTTTAAATAACTTTGTATTAAGTTTAGAAGAAAAATACAGGGTAATAACAAGGGATAACAAAAAATGAGCAATCCTTTTACAGATCAAGTAAAACAGAGTTATTTCAATACACACATTAAAGCAAATGTAACAGTGAAAAGTATCTTGTTAATTATTATAGTTTGAAAGGATGCTCAAGGACTAAACAGCAGCCGGTTATAATATTTGAAAAAGAGAACCGGAATGTTACATATAGAAAAAATAAATCTTAACAGCCTAACTTTATATTTCAAGCTACTGAGTAGGAGAGAAGAAAAGAAGGAAAATTATATGAATAGGAAAATAACAAAGAAAGAGAGGGGAAAAAGAAAGGAAAGAAAGAAGAAAGGCAAAGAATCGAACTGTTCAATTGTTCAACCAATCGATTGATCGACCCTGGATCCGGTATACAGTCGGACACAATTTAGCCTGATTATGTATCACAAAAAAAAAACCTAAAGAATTTAAAACCCTTGTATTTCCAAGAGTTCCCAAGACTCCCAAACTTTATTATACATGGTAACTGAATTATTGAGCCTAGCTGTAAGGTGTTCCATAGTTTGCACGTCTTTTATGCGTGAGTAAAATTCAAGTTTAGATGGAGGAAGTGTGCCTTTCCAGCGCAAAGCAATCAAACATCTTGCCGCGGTCAATATGTGCAACGATAATTTCCGGTCATATTTAGACAAGCAAGAAAATGGAAGACCCAACAGAAAGTGTGAGGGAAAGAAAGGTAATTGTTTTTGTGTGAGCTTTTCTAGGGTAGATTGAACGATCTTCCAAAAAGATCAAAGTTTTGAACATTCCCAGAAGATGTGAAATAAAGAAACTGGATGCGAGCCACACCGCCAGCACAATGGAGAAACATCTGGGAAAAAGGAATGTATACGTTCAGGAGTGTAGTACCAATGGTACAAAATCTTATATTGATTTTCCTTGTAAACAGAGCTAATGGAGGATCTGGCCACAAATAGATTCAAAGAGAGCGGGTTTTTGAAACACAAGGGTGTGAGTGAGAGATTGTGCAAAATGTTTGATTTGCATGTAAGGAAACATAGCTTTAGATGGCAGTTTCTGTGTATTCTGTATGGAAGAAAAAGGGAGCAGGGAATTAGTAGTTTTGTCTAAAATATCCCTATAATAAAATAGGCTGATAGATTGCCAAGGGCGTGCCCATTCACCTGAGAGACTTATGGGTATGCTGGGATTAAGTAGGAAGAGAGTCATAGAAGATTTCTGTGAAGTTAGGTTGAAGGGATATTTTATCCTATTCCAGATTTCCAGCAAGCATGACAATGAAACCAATAAAGATGAGCATTGTAATTTGGAAGACTGAGACCATAGCAAAGCACTAGGATGAATGGGAGTCAACCATGAGTGAATCATCTCCAACCATCTGCTCTGCGGGCAAAGAGAAGGGATAGAACGTATTTAATCTGCCATATAGTAGTTTCACAAATTGGGTAAGGCAAGACCCACTGTAGGTACAGAACTGTACAGTATAGAGCGAGACACTCTATGGCATCCATTATTCCATATGCATGCCATGATCTCACGTTGCAAATAATTAAGATCTGATCTAGGAAATAATACAGAATTTTGGGTAAAAAATACATTTTTACAGTAGCTATTTTTCCTGTAAGAGATAGTTTATAAGATTTCCATTGAGTGAGCACGGATCTAAGTGAGAAAAATAAAGGTTCATAATTAGTGGAGTAAAGAAGGGAAGGAAGGGGAGTATACCTAAATATTTCAACAAATTCAATTTCCATTTTTAAGGGAATGTAGCCTGTAAAGTAGAAAGAGTAGAAGAGGGAACATTGATAGGAAGAGGTCCAATGTCATCAGTGTTCAATTTGTAACCCGACAGTAAGGAATAACAATGGAGTTCTTCGTATCTTCCCTCCCTGATCCACCCGGACCAGGCAGGCTTTGTCCCCACCAGGGAAGCTAGGGACAATACTGTTAGGGCCCTTAACATCATCCACTCGGTCCGGTCGAAGGCCTCCCCGTATCTACTATTGTCGACTGATGCGGACAAGGCCTTCGACAGGGTCGACTGGTCTTTTTTTCGCCTTATCCTGGAGCACATCGGGCTGGGCAAGGGCATGCTATCTTGGATCCTAGCTCTTTTTAATCGAACCCCACGGCCTGCGTAAGCGTAAATGGTATCTTATCTGCACCTCCTCACCATAGGCAACGGTACCAGGCAGGGATGCACGCTCTCCACCCTCATTTTCACTTTGACGCTTGAGCCGCTGCTGCGTACCATCCGGGCCCACCCAGACATCAAGGGCATCACAGTAGGGCCCCTCCAACATAAAATAGCTGCCTACGCAGATGACCTGCTGTTTTTTGTCTCGTCCCCAGACACAACGCTACCCAATTTAACATGTGCCCTACGCCAATATGGCGATCTTGCCAACTTACATATCAACACTCAAAAATTGGAAGCCCTCAATCTGACAATACCTGCACAGATGCTCTCCCGTATTCAGCAGAACTTCCCGTACCACTGGGCCCCCACCGCCATCAAATACTTGGGCGTAAAACTCCCCCGCGATCTCTCCCAACTATATAGTCTAAACTTTCCGCCTCTGCTACTGAAGGTTAAATCAGATCTAGAGGGCTGGGCCAGAAACACGTTTTCCTGGACAGGTCGGTGTAATGTTGTAAAACAGAACATCCTTCCACGCTTCCTTTATCCTTTCCAGGCCCTACCAATACGAATCCCTCGGGCTTACTTCCGCTCCCTCCAAGCAGCAGTATCCTCCTTCGTTTCGGTCCTTCAACGGCCAAAGTTGGCGGATGGCCTGGGCCTTCCCGACCTTTACCTGTATTACATGGCTTCCCACCTGACGCGAGTCGTCGACTGGTGCAGACACGGGGAGACTAAACCTTGGGTGTCATTGGAGCAATCCATAACATCGATTCCCCTTCCGGCCCTTCCCTGCTGTGGGACGGCACTGCCCAAACAATTGAGCACCCACCCAACGGTGGGCCCCACCTGGCAGGTGGCACAGGCGGCGTTCAGGGTTAAAAATCTGTTCCCATCTCCATCTCCCGTATATCCGATCCTTGGTAACCCAGAATTCCCTCCCGGTCTGGAGGACGGTTTATTGCGCCGTCTTGTAGGCCTGGGACGGTTTCGGGCGATGCACCTTATCCAGGGCTCACAATGGCAGTCCCTGCGAGGGTTGATGTCGGATATGGAGTTGGGAGATCCGGGCTTTTGGAGACAGCTTCAGCTTTCCACTTCCTAGCTACACTACCTGCGCCAGCCGGTTATGCTCGGACCCTCACGGATTACGAACGCGCCTGTACCGACACGGGACCAATGGCTAAGACATTGTCCTTCTGTTACCGATTGGTGGTAGAGGCAGACCTGGACTCCCCACTGTCCTTTCTTGGACAGTGGGAGAGGGAGCTGGGGATCCAGTTCTCCCATGAGGACAGGGCCAGGCTCCTGAGGCTCTCCCTGAAGTCGTCCATATGCAACAAATACCAGGAATCGGGCTACAAAATCCTAACCCGCTGGTATAGAACTCCGCACAGACTTCACCTGATGTACAACGAGGTATCGGATGTATGTTGGCGGTGCGCCTCCTCTCCCGCAGACATGCTCCATATTTTCTGGACCTGTCCAAAACTAACACCTTTTTGGTCACGGGTCCGGCAGATAGCCCAGAAGTTTACGGACCACCAAATCCCGGAAGACCCAGTGTTTTTCCTCCTCCACCATAACTCATTCCCACTGAAGGGGTACTCCAGGTCAGTGCTGGTACACTTGCTGAATGCGGTACGCGCATGTGTCCCCATCCTTTGGAAACAGGAGACCCCACCTTCGGTACGGCTCTGGTTTACCAAAGTTAACGACAACAGAACCATGGAGGACCTGACTAGCTCTATTAGGGGTACCTCTGCTAAATTCGCCACCACCTGGTTTTACTGGGACGAATTCACCGCAACAGCCGAATACCAACACATCATGGCTTCCTGAGGAAAGCAGTCACAATCCTAGCTTGCTCCCCTCCCCCCTGCTCTCTCCCCTCCCCAAAACCCCCCTGTCCTCCTATTGTATGTCTCCTTCCCTTCCCCCACCCACCCTCCGACCTATATCAGAGACCACCACAGTAATCCCAAAGTGGTCGCCATGCCACGTCGGGCGGACCATATAATGTCATTAGTAGCACTTCTGGTCCGCACATGGTGGCAATGCGAATTATCTAACTACGTGCAAGGCCCTCGCGGACGCGAGGGCTAGACGCGTGATCAATGTTTACAATGCCGTAGTAGTTCTATGTGTCTATTACAATTAGCAGAGTTCTCTGTATTTCTGATGTGAAATAATGTGACACACTTACCCTTGTTCGTTGTTATATGATGAAACTGTTCAATAAAGAATTTATAAAAAAAACAAAAAACAATGGAGTTCTTTTTGAAGATTTGTGAGAGACTAAAGGAGTTTTGTGAAAGTCAGGATCACATCATCTGCGAACAGTGCCAGATAAAGGTGGTTGTTCAATCGAAATGCCAGATATATCAAGAGAGTTTCTAATTTGGTTGGCGAGGCATTACATAAAGTAAAGAGTAATGCGAAAGTGGGCAACCTTGTCTGAAGCCATTTTGAATCTTAAACGAGGAGGACGTAGCAAATGGCATTTTTAACGAGGCTATGGGGGTAGATAGCGGCGGCTTTTACCGCTGTTGCAAAAGTACCGTTAATACCCACCTGGTTTAGTGATGTGAACAAACATGGCCAACCCAGCCTGTCAAAGGCTTTTTCAGCATCTAGACTAAGAACCAGTGTTCCTCTCCTGTGCGTTTAACTACATCTATCAAATCTATAATTCTACGTGTATTACCATACGCTTGACGATTTAAAATGAAGCCTACTTGCTCAGTATGTATCAAAGAGGGAAGGAGTTTAGCTAATCTAACAGCTAGAAGTTTGGCAAAAATGTTGCAATCCGAATTAAGTAAAGAGTAATTTATACAGAGATTGTGGTCTTTATCCGGTTTGGGCAAAACTATAATATGGGAATATAAGAAGGAAGAGGGTATAGGATCACCATTTAAAAAGCAATTATATAGAGTTGTTAAATGAGGTACCAGAATCTTTAAAAAAAGTTTTATAATATGAACCCATCTGGACCTGGTGACTTTCCATTAGGGAACATTGATTGTCTGAGCAATCTCTGCCTGTGATATGGGTAAGAGTTTAGAGCCAGAAGGCCCTCTGAATCGAGTTTGGGCATATTGCAAGATTGAAGGTATTCTGCTATGCGGGTGTGCAGAGAGCCATCCTGAGCATTAAATGCTGTGCCATTAAGATTATATAAACACTCATAGAAATCTTTAAAAATTGCAACCATTTTATCGGGATGAAACTGTAGGATACCCCCTGAGTACCTAATAGCAGATACTTTTTTTGTTTTGTTTGTTTCAAATAAAGCATGGACATTTCAGTTCTATGTAATGAGAGGTGGCGAAGTTTAGCTCGGATTGAATCAGAAGAGACTTAGAGGTTTTATAGGATAGGCGATGCTCCAAATCTAAAATCTTGCATCCCAACCGGGACACCCGTACGTTACGGTCTTTTTACAAATTTAGCCAGAAGGCATATACACTGGCCTCTTATAGTTGCTTTATGAGCTTCCCACAGAGTGGATTGCTCCGAGACAGACCCCTCATTTAATTCAAAATATTGACGAATCGAAGAGTCAATTGCATTTCTAAAGACATTTTCTTTAAGGAGGCTATCATTTAACCTCCAGTTACATTTTGGCACGAGAAGGATCTAGTTGAACAACCAACTCCGTAGGAGTGGTCACGAGATGGTACCAATGTGGGAAGACACAGTGTTTCTTAAAACAGGGATATTAATAAAGATATTAATAAAGAGATAATCTATCATTGTGTGGGTATGATGCACAGAAAAAAAGAGTATCTCCGTTCAGAAGGATGTAAAACACGCCACGAGTGGAGCAAAGAATGTTTTCTAAGCAGTTGGCAAAATAATTTCGACTGGGATCTGGTAGTTCTTGGAGCTGAATTTTCAGATTTCCCAAGATGATCAAAGGTCGTGGAAATAGGCAGATTAAAATTGCCCCCACTATAAGATACAGTAAGTGGAGTCCCATTTTGTGACCTTTGACAATACAGATTGTATAAAATAAGTTTGATTCGAATTTGGTGCATATAAGCTACAAATCATGGTAGAGACACCATTCCAGGTCCAGAGTCACTAAGTAAGATGACTACTCCAGCTTTTTTTGAAGCATTTGACGCAGCATATGCCCTAGGGTAGTGTGCAGTCAAAAATTTAAAAGAATTACAAAGTGTGAAATGTGTTTCTTGGTGTAATTCTATGTTAGCTTTAGAAGCTTTGACTTCACGAAACACCAAGTTCCGTTTTGTTTGCGAATTAAGGCCCTTCACATTAAGAGAAAATATTTTACATAACTGTGCATGAGCCATAGTGCTAAATAAAAAAAAAAAGAGTGGTGTAAATACAATAGGTTACTCACAAGACCCTCGAAGAAAAATCGTGTAACACACGTGCCATCAGATCGAAACCATCTCTCAAATCCCCAGCCAAATTTCCGGATCCAGGGAGGAACGAATAAGAATAGGAAAAAGAGTAGAATAGGGAGAAGATACAGTCATATGTTAACCATAACATGGCTAAAGTGGGTAAAAAAAAAAATCTCGAAGAGCACCCTAGAGAGTATATTAGTAATCTCAAATGGTGGTGAAAAGGGGGGTGGGAAGGTAAGGTCTCAACAAATTGGCAAGAGGTGACAGACGAAGCACACAAAATTTGTTCCGTTTCAAAAACCAGCCTTAAATATTAACCCCTTCAGGACTGGAGACATACACTGTACTTCTCCATCGTGAAGTGCCCAAATGGCTGCTCACTGTACGTGAGTAGCTGCTCAGGGTTTTGAAATGCCGGTAACCGCTGAGAATCAGCGGTTACCGTTCATTAATGGATGCCTCAGTATTGAGGCATCCATTAATTAAATAGGTAAGCTTTTGTAAAAGCTTCTTTCTTTCATCAATGAAAGAAAGCAGCTGTTAAAAATACAGGGTGATCCGGTATTTGATAGGGTGAAATAGCAGATAAGCAGAACATGACTCACTACTCTGCTAGTTCCCTTTTGACAGCTCTATAGACATGGGCTGTGCTCTATAGACAAGTCCCAATGTTTATAGGCTTTGGTTACAATACATTCTTTAGCCATAAATATGAAACAATGTATTTCTTACTCAGACTTCTGATCGTCTGAGGACGATCAGAAGCCTTAGGTTGGGTTCGCACCTAGGCGGTACCGTTTTTGCGCGTTTGTACGCACGTTAACAGCATGTGGTTATTTGCGCGATTGGCAGCTCATAAACCATTGTGGGCAATGTTAGAACGCACTTATAAACGTGCAAAATCGCTCACAAAAATGTACAACATGCTTCTGTTGCTCGTTTCTGGGCATTTACAATGAAGTCTATGGGGTTTTAATTGCCCAAAGAAGCTCATGTATCTTTTCAGGCGTTTTTCTGCTTGTTTTTTTATTTCATTTACGGAGTGCTGGTGATTTCTATTGTTCATTGGCGTTTTTCTGCTCGTGTCTTTCTGCTCAGGTGAACCAGGGCCTGGTTGGACAGATTTATTGTGTTGGACAGTTAAAAGCGCTTTTCGAACTGCTCAAAAACTCCTAGGTGTGAAAGAGGGCTTAATGAGATCTAATCCTGTCATGCTGTCAGGATCAGTAACTAAGGTTATTATTGGCTGTTCCTAAGTTGCTGAGCTGCAGATTACTTTTTCACCCTAAGGGGTTCATTTTTTTAATTTAACCCCCTCATGACGGCATTGTTCAAAGTATGTCGCGGTCCCTGTGTGACAGTTAGTGACACTAAATGACAGTGACATTGTAGGCCACCTAACCAAACCATTATTAGATTTTAGAGAAAAAAATGTAAATGTTAGCTTTTAGTTTTAGGCTAAAAAGTAGAGCAACATTTCTGATATCCTAGAGATATGAGGTGTTTCCAAATAAAAGACAAATAAATGAATTTATTTGAATGCATTTTTTTTTTAGCTGTGCTATTTAAAAAATAAAATAAAAAAACAGTGGAAAAATGGTTTTGTTTACGCTTCTTCCTCTTTTTTTATATGTTATTCATACTAAGTGAGGCGTTAGGCACACATAAGTGATATAAATATACTATATTATTAATTAGTATATAAATATACTAAAAAACTATATATTATATTTGTGGGTGCACTTAGTAAGAAAGTATATTACTGCCGTGGAAGAATCACACAGCGAAAATATAAAAAGTGCTTCAGTGATTTACGAACAGAAACTGAAAAAAAAGCTCAGTCATGAAGGGGTTAAAAGAAAAACCATATATATAAAAATAAATATATGCTGAAGTATGAGTATAATTATAAATGTAAAGAACTCGGGTTAATGAGAAATAGTCTAGTTTTATAAGGAAATTATGGAGTGAATCCCATAGTGGGAAATAAAAGCGCCCTAACATGAGAAGGCATTACAATGCAAAAGAAACTCAATTATCCCAATGCCATATTGTAACACCTAAATGTTAAGGGGACACCTACTGAGCCTAGCGTAGTTGTTTCCCCGTAGATTTGTTCAAGAAACTTTTGGACAATTTCTTGAGGGACCGTAATATTCAGGGATACAAGTATCCCTAAGAATGAGATGTTGCGTGGACCTATATGGGTTGGACTTGATGGACGTATGTCTTTATTCAACCCCAAATACTATGTAACTAATAAATGAAAAAGTAAAGCAAAAAAAAGAGTGTAGAAAAAAAAAGGTTAGTAGGTAGTCATTCAGCGATGACGTCTAGAAGTTGGAGTCGTGGAGACATCCTTGGCTTTTCTCAATGGGGTTGCGAAGGAAGGCTCCAATCACACTTGCTTCTTTCTTGGAGTAATTATTTGCCAGGTCAAAGGCTCTGGAGGTAACTTGGGTAATGGATCCCAACCTGACAAGGTAGGGCATGTAATGCGCAAATCAGAACAAAAAGAAGGAAGGTCTTCTGGAATACGAAGGGTAGCACTTTTCCCATCCCTATGAGCTGTGAGGCTAAAAGGCAGGTCCGATTAAAAAAAGTAGTGGGGAGCAAGAGGGAAGTAACCGTCTAACCAAAAATAGTACAAAAATTAAATGTATGTTCACCAATGCTAGAAGTCTAGCAAATAAATTAGAAGAACTTGAAGTTATGCTACTCGAGGAGGATTTCGATATAGTGGGAATAGCAGAAACTTGACTACAACCTGTTCAGGAGGGACAGGCTTGCAAGAAGGGGGGGTTGCATTTATGTAAAAAATAACCTCCATATGCACATACTTGACGATATCACGTCAAATGGTAGAGATGTCGTAAAATCCTTATGGCTCGAACTAGATAGAAAGGACGCTGGCCGTAAACTTGTTGTGGGTGTCTTGTTGATGGATTTAGGAAGGATCGTTCTTCCCAGACCAACCTGCTAACCTTTTACGAAGGGGTAAGTAGAGATCAGGATGGAGGGAGGCCGGTGGACGTAGTGTATCTGGATTTTTCCAAAGCAATTGATACGGTGCCACATAAACGCTTGTTATACAAGCTAAGGTCTATGGGCATAGATGAAAGACTGTGCACGTGGATAGAAAACTGGCTACGGGAACGCGTACAAAGAGTATCGTTTAATGGCACCTTTTCAGACTGGGCTGAGGTCATAAGTGGTGTGCCTCAGGGTTCTGTGCTAGGCCCTATGCTGTAATGAGGGTAATAGATACGGATTTAGACATTGTAACATTACAGGAGGACCTGGATAAAATCGGTGAGTGGGCAACTGTATGGCAGATGAGGTTTAATGTAGATAAATGCAAAGTAATGCACTTTGGAGTTAAAAACAGGCAAATGGGCTACACATTTATGGGTATGTCACTAGATAAGTCAGTAATGGAGAAAGATTTGGGGGTCATTGTAGACCACAGATTGAAGAATAGCTCGCAGTGCCAGGCTGCTGTAAGCAAAGCAAGTAGAGTCCTGTCTTGTATTAAGAAGGGAATGTATTGCAGGGACAAGTCTATAATATTGCCACTTTACAAAGCACTGGTTCGGCTTCATCTGGAGTATGTGGTCCAGTTTTGGTCACCAGTCCTCAGAAAAGATGTTCTTGCGCTGGAAAAAGTCCAGCGGAGGGCAACCAAACTAATCAAGGGGTTGGAGGACCAGAGCTATAAAACAAGGCTGTTAAAATTAAATATGTTCTCTTTGGAAGTAAGGAGATTAAAGGAGAACTATGGGGTTAAGGCTTTTCCCCATAGTTCGCCTTAGGGTAACGGGAGGACACAAACTAGCGTCCGCCCGTCACCCTAGGCTCAGTATACCGCGAGCTGTAGCTCTCGGTATACTGAGACGCAGCAGTTGAAGCGGATCCCGACAATTATGCCGGGATCCGCCCAGCTGCGTGACTGACAGCTGGCTCTGCCTATCTACGCCGTTATGTGTTCGCTCACCTCCCAATCTACTGAGTCGACCTGTGACAGTCTCATTGTCACAGGTCGGCTAGAACTATGAGGTGAGTGAAAAGCACTCACCTCATAGTTCTCCTTTAAGGGGGGACATTATTTTCTTGTATAAAATGTTCAATGGTAAAGGCAACATTATTAGCAAACTCTTTACGGTGAATCCCATAACAAAGACTAGAGGCCACCACCTAAAATTGGTGGAGAAAAAAATTTCAGCACACGGGGCGCAAGGGGTTCTTCTCAGTTAGAGCGGTTAAGGTCTGGAACTTACTGCCACAAGCAGTGATTTCAGCAACGAGTGTGGAATCATTCAAGAAACACTTAGACGTTTTCCTTGGAGACCGTAATATACAGGGGTACAGGTACTGCTAAGAGCAAAATCACGCATGGACTCATACACAAGCACACACCAGCTCAATTATAAAGGCATACACGCAATAGGTTGGACTTGATGGACTTATGTCTTTATTCAACCTCAAATACTATGTAACAATGTAAAAGGGAAACCCCAACGGTAAGGATTGTTACTGTCGCGAAGAAGAGTCAGTAGGGGCTGAAGGCGTCTCTTTGCTGCAGAATAGACCAGGAAATATCTGGATATATTTGGATGGGGGCACCATCGAATATCAAAGAATGTAAGATTCTGGCTTTTTGGAGTATTTCTTCTTTAGTGTGGTAGTAGTGAAGTCTACAAATTACATCTCTGGGATTAGAGGATTGATTGCGAGGACAGAGAGCTCTAAGACATGGTCAAGTTCAATCTTATTCGATGAAGGGGTGCCCAGAATATTATTAATGATAGCTTGTAGGGTAATGTGAAGATCTTCTGGACCTGTAGCTACTGGTAGACCCTTTATACGCAAATTATTGCATCTGCCACGATTATCTAGGTCTTCAATATGACTCCGAAGCCTGATCAACATAGTAAGAGTGAAGTTTATGCACGTCATGTCGGGTAGTCTGGATCTCCTAGTCCAAACCTTCTACACGATTTGGCTAGTTGTTGAAAATCATCATGCAAGAGTTTGATTTCCGACCTGCAAGTTTCCCTAACTTCTTGAACAAGTAACAAATGTCCTTTTCAGTTTGCCTTAAAATTGCGTGCGCGAAACCTCAAAAACCGATAATACCCAAAATTGGCCGTAGGTGACGCTTTAAAAGCATTTACCGCTCATCAGTTTAGTGTTATCAGTGATTGATGGCCCTAAAATGATTGCTCTCGCAGCGATATGTAACGTGTGTAGCGCAATTGTCGTTTTTGCGAGCTGGTGCACCGGAAGCGCTTTTACGTTTATATCTGCGTAAACGTGGGGGTGGGGGAGTTAAAAATTTTGGGGTGGCGTGGCTTGATGGCCGACTGAACCAGCCGCACTTTCTAAGAGCTCCGCCGGGACCATTTGAAACAGCAGCCTAACAGCCACTTTACCCTGCCGAAATGGGCAAATATGGACCCCGCCGGTCCTCTAAAGCACACCGGCTGCAAAAGCTGAAAAAAAAGCGCCAAAGACATAGGGGACCCAAGCGCACAAGATGGCACCACCGGAGAGCCGGACTCCTCTTGGAGGGTCGACAGCGGAGGCACAATCCCAACACACGCTGGAGGGATCGGACCTGTCACGGTCTCCCTCCGTGGACTCATCCGGATCTCAGCGGGATGGATCCCCAGTGAGCCGCCGATCATCGGGGGGAGAATCGGAGGACGGAGTGAGTACAGGGACAGGAGAGGGACGGAAGGGCCGCCGTCAGCCCACAGCGGGGTAGAAAGACCACCCAGACCTACTCGCCTGAGAGATGAGGGGGAAGACCCCCCCATGAGCCCGGAAGACCCGATTCCTCTTCCAGATACCCCCCCAACGGCATCTTCAGCTTCCTGGGCCTCACCGCCAGACAGCGTGCCTAGGCCGCAGAGGAATCTTAAAGCCGGGGACTCTAGTAAGCAGCAACCCCGGGCATCGCAACAGCCCAGCTCTCCATTTATTACGCCACAGCGCCACCTACCGGCCACAAAGAACCAGACACCAATGCAGAGTAAGCCGCTGCAATCAACACAAAAGCAAGCAGTTCCAGAGATGCAGGTTCCCCACAATGCTAAAGAAACGACAGATGCTCAATTCCTATCTGAACCTGATGAATCGGAATACTCCTCTTGGAGGGATTATATTAAACACATCCCCACAAAAAAAGACTTCAAGCTCCTCATACAGGAGGTTAGAACAACTTGTAAAACAGAAATACAATCATTACGTGATGATTTCAAGCAGTTGGCCCAACAGGTGACGGATGTGGAAGAAGACCTTCAGAAGACAAAAAAAAGTGATATATAAGATGCAGTCCCAACAAGTCAATCACTCCTTTGAAATTAGAGAGTTACAACGCAGAGTTGAGGACCTAGATAATAGAGGAAGGAGAAATAATTTGAGAATCAAAGGACTTCCAGAAGCAGACGGATCAGAAGATCTCAACGCCAAACTGCAAATATTATTTAACACTGTGCTTGGAACTCCAGCATTGCAAAAAGTGGAGCTAGATCGGGCGCACGGAGCGTTGCGTCCTAGAGGCACATCCTCTGCGCCACGAGATGTCATCTGTAGACTTCACTATTTTCAGATTAAAGAGGAAATACTGCGAAAGGCCCGTAATATGCCGGACATAACCTTTGAGGGGGCCCCTCTCCAGATTTATCAAGACCTCTCGTGGTATACACTACAACAACGCCGTCTATTACAACCTCTGCTAACACTGCAACGGGACAACAATATCCCATACCGCTGGGGTTACCCGTTTAGCCTCACAGCTCGGAGAGATGGAAAAAGCGCTACCTTAAGGGTTCCAGAAGATTTACCCACCTTTTGCGCGGATCTTCGACTGGGTTATCCAGTTCTGTCAGGATGGGACCCTCTGCCCAAATTGAGTCAAGAACTTACAACCTGGCAAAGGGTCACCCCTGGGAAGCGGAATGTCAGAATGGATGTGACTGCAACTACTCCCTTTCGTAGACCACCACGCCCGCGAGAGACCTCCACACCGAGACGCCCGCGTGGAGGCCAATGCCCCCCTTCACCTAGGCTGCAATGGACGGCAGAAGGCTTTGTAATTACTGGAACTATGCCGCATGATGATATATCCCTTGAACCCCACTTCATAGATTGGGGTGAAGGCTGGAGCCATGGGGGACATTGACTCTGGCTTCCCACCTAACTGGGATTATATACTTATTCGAGAAGACACAGGACAACTCTTGAAGAGCAATACCACTTGAGGTTCCTGTAAAGGGGTTAGGGATAAGTTGCTCATGTGATATCCATATAATAACGGCTAGAGATATTATATTCTTCAAAGTTATTAGTAGTGGATAAAGGTATACTAACGATCTTAGGAGATGGTAATATTCCCACATACTGGAATATACTTTAACATAGTTTATACATATGCTTCAAGGGAGGTTATTAACCCCCCATGGTTAGTCTATATGACTGTTTTCACTAACGTTGTTTATTTCACTTTTAGATTGAACCTACTCACTTTCTTTCTCTTTCACTTTCTACTGACACGCCAGCGCTTCCAGGACCTAGTCTTCCTCTACGATTTTTGTTACAACAGATGTCAGGTCAGTTCCTTGCGTCCTGAGATTGGAACCCACTCGGATCAAAACATGTCATTGGAGACTAAACGACAGCATGCTCAAAGATGAGATTCCAAGGCAGGATATACTGAAGGCTATTAGCTCCTACTTCGAACTAAATGAAGGCACAGTTTCACAGACTTCAGTGTTATGGGAGGCCCATAAAGCCACTGTTCGGGGCCATTGCATAGCATTGGCGTCAAAAATCAAAAAAGACAGGCTGGCCACCACTATCTGCTTGAAGAAGGAGATAATCAGACTAGAACGAAACTTAGCAGTGACACTGTCCAAATTACTTTTACGCGAACTGGTCTAAACTAGAACGCGCTTGAGGCACTTGTTGACGCACAAAGTCGAAATGTCAATGACCCATTTAAGGCAACGATATTATGAAAGAGGAGATAAGGCACACACTCTATTGGGCCGAAAGCTAAGGGAAGAGGCTAATGGTAAGGGATTGACGGCAATTAGAGACCCGGGAGGCACCCTACAACATCACCCTGACGTTATAGTTAAAGTATTTCGTGATTACTATACCAATCTCTATAATCTATCAGACACGGCATTCAATCCGATAGATGAGCAACTGACTACTTGTGTTCAGACCTACTTGGCAGAATGTGAACTGCCGATGGTTACGAACGACGCATTGGAGGCCTTAAACTCGGATATCACTCATGACGAACTCAGGAATGTTATCCGAGCCTTACCCACAGGTAAATCGACAGGGCCGGACGGATACCCATACTTATACTACAAGACATATATAGACACCCTTCTCCCCTACATGACAAATATGTTCAATGGCTTTCTACATGGTGCTGTAATACCCTCATCATTCCTGACCTCTCACATAACGGTTTTTCCCAAACCAGACAAAGATGGGGAGATATGTGCAAACTATAGACCTATAGCCCTTCTCAACTCCGACTTCAAACTATTTACGAAAATATTAGCGAATCGCTTAGCCCAACTACTGCCCACACTCATACATAATGACCAGGTAGGCTTTGTACTAAATCGCCAAGCGGGAGATAATACACGTAGACTTGTAGATCTGGTGGATATTATTAACAAAGAAAAACAGGAGGCATTGCTGATCAGTCTAGATGCGGAAAAAGCCTTCGATAAACTTAGCTGGCCATTCCTACACGCGACGCTGTCCAATATGGGAATTAGCGGTCCCTTTGCTCGAGCGATACACGCATTATACTCCACTCCATCAGCATCTATAAAATTGCGAACAGCAACTTCCACACCGTTCCAAATACGCAACGGCACCAGACAGGGTTGCCCGTTGTCCCCATTTTTGTACGCGTTATGTATAGAACCCCTAGCCGCACGGATTCGTAAGTCACCAGAAATTAAGGGGATACAGATGGGAACGCAACATTTTAAAATAGCTTTGTTCGCAGATGATGTCATTCTTTCACTAACGTCCCCACAAACCTCACTACCAAAATTATTATCTGAATTACATAGCTACTCCAAGGTGTCGGGTTATAAATTGAACCTAGGTAAAACTGAAGTACTCCACTTAAATATACCTACCACCCAACTGCTCTCACTACAAACTACATTCCCCTCTAGCTGGAAAAGTGACAAAATTAAATACTTGGGAATATTCATTACAAATAATATACACTCGTTATATGCGACTAACTACAAACCATTATTTCAATCGCTACGATTATTACTGCAGAAATGGAAATCCTTGAGACTGTCATTCACGGGCAGACTGACCTCGGTTAAAATGACATTATTACCGAAACTACTATATTACTTTACAGCATTGCCAATTAGAATACCAACTATAGATTTGAATTATTTTCAAAAAGAGGTACTGAACTACTTATGGGAGGCGAAACGACATCGAGTATCGCAAAAGATATTATACGCGCCAAAGGCAAAGGGTGGTCAGGCTCTACCGCATTTCCTTACATATTATCAAACGGCCCAACTGAGAGTAGTGCCGGCGCTATCAAAATTCACTCCCCCTACGAGTTGGGCGAACATAGAAGGCTTGTGGCTAGCACCAGTCCACCCTAATGCATTGTTATGGTCCACTCCAGAGCAGATATTCAGGGGCGCTTTGCTGTCCTCCACCAGACTCACATTAGAAATATGGAATAAAGTTAAGATATCCAAACGCTTGACGACGGCAAGATCCCCATTGACTCCCT
Organism: Nanorana parkeri; assembly: GCF_000935625.1. Lineage (NCBI taxonomy): Eukaryota > Metazoa > Chordata > Amphibia > Anura > Dicroglossidae > Nanorana > Nanorana parkeri. Next base: position 19,367 of record NW_017308293.1, on the reverse strand, counting down.
TTCTGATGAATCCTAAACTACAGGCAGGGGTATCTAAGGAATGGATAGGGATGTGGGGATCCAGAGGACTGTTTCACCTTAGGGACTTACTAGACAGGGTTACGAACAGCATACGGCCCTTTGACCAACTTAGGGAAGAACATGATCTCCCACAGAGAGCTATTTACTCATATCTGCAAATCAAACACTTTGCTCAGTCAATAGCTAGAACAACAACCTTCCCCCCTCGCACCCCATTCGAAACACAATGTTTGGCACCACACTCCTCCAGAGGCATGATCTCCTTTCTCTATTGCATACTCAACGGGGACTCAGAGCAGGAAGGGACAGATCATCCATACATGCGTAAATGGAAAAATGCCCTGGCAACCACAATATCGCCACAGCAATGGGAACGTATCTGGAGGATGGCAGCAAAGTCCTCAATTTGTTCGGTGTATAAAGAAAACCAGTACAAAATAATGTACCATTGGTATCATACACCGGACTTTCTTCATACGCTTAACCCAAAGATATCTCCAAACTGCTGGAGGTGTGAAGGTACAAGAGGCACCCTTTTTCACATATTCTGGACTTGTCCACGAATCCAAGCCTATTGGGGAGAAGTCAAACACATCTTAGAACAAATAGTGGGACAGACACTCTCAGCGCAACCTATACACTACTTGTTAGGCTTACCCTTCCCAGACCTCTCAAAGAATACCAGGAAACTGATTTCACACATTCTCACGGCAGCCCGCTGTCTCATACCGCTGCAATGGAAACGCAAACTTCCTCCATCGAAACTAGGTCTTTATGCCAGAATTAAAGACGTACAAGTTATGGAATATCTGACAGCGCGCCTAAATAACGCAGTAGAAGCTCATAAAGCGGCGTGGAGACCGTGGGATGTCTATGAGGAATACTCGAATAGAGAGGTAGGGGAGGAATAGATAGAGGGGGAGCGTGAAGGGTGAAGGGCCCTGGAGAACTGAATGCAAGGGAAGGGGCTACGGGAGGAACACTGATAAAGGTAGCTCGTGGTAAACATCTGGGGCGATGTCCTGGAGGAAGACTGTACACATTTTCTTTTCTTTTCTGTCCTTCTTTTTACTTGTTACTCTATATTTACAGTCTTCTGCATTCACAGCCCAGAGGGAGGTCAGCAAGGAGCTGATCTCCCTTCCTCTTCCTCCTGACGCCATCCCGACCCCATCCCGGGCCGCAGATGGGGCAGCGGATCCCAGAATTGAAGGTGAGGGGTGTCAGGGGGAGGCGAAAAAACTAGCACATATAGACGATCGGCGGGCTATGGAGCTGCCGATCGTCTATATGTGAAACACCCGGTAACGGGTGTTTGCATTGGTCGGGTCATTTCTGCCCGTGCGCACCCGCAGATGCTGCAGTGCCGTCCGTCCGTTTTTTTACAACGGGCGGACGGCAAGCGGTTACAGTGACACTGAACTCAGCAATTAAATCTCAAAAATGCATTCAAGTACCTTAACTATTAACAAAAAATGAGTTTATTTGTGTATCACTTCCTCAAATCATCTCTAAATTAGAGCTGACACTGTCCTTTCTTCTGGAGGGTGGCTACTTTTGTTCCCCATAGTCCCTGTGTGTTGCAAAGTAGCCACCAGTCCAAACTCTCCCCATGACGGGCTCACATTTAGTATAGTAATTTGTATTAAAGTTATAGGCTATCATTAAGCTGTCCATACACTGCTTGAATTGCCTGCTGACTTGAAGGAATTTTGAGCAGTGTGTGGCCCCTTCAGTGCCCCCACGTTTGTCATAAGTCGATTTTTCAATTGTCTTTTGCCAAAGAAGATGGTCTGGGAATTATGACAGTGGGGGCTAAATGAGAAAAAAATTAATAGTGTATGGCCAGCCTTAGACATCATTGTGAAATCCAGAAGCCTGTCTTTAATGATGTGCAGCAATGGCTGGATTGTTTGCATAAAGGCAGAAAGTGACTGAAATAGACTGGAGAGATCAGATAAAAAAGATGAAAGCTGTATGAAAAAAAGTTATAGCATTAGCAAACTTAATTACTCCCAAACAATTCTTATAATTTTTGTGATGTAATTTTGGTTAAAAAACAATATTTTACTAACATATTAAAGTAATAGACACTGGATACTCACTCTCCATCTTGTTAACACTTCCATGGCTTCCCTTGGAGTTGCAGGCCTGATCATGGTGCATCAGATAACAGTGGTCTAGGAAACTGCTGTTACTAGATCCAAGTTCCTCCATGTTTTGAATGTCTTTCAGTCGCTCTTCTAGCAAATTTTGTTGGCGCTTTTGTTGCCGTTTCATTTTTTTCTTCTTATTTTTAGATACCTTTCCATTCTATAGGAATGGGTTATGAAAAAAAACATCAGCAATGTAATTTTTGATAAGCACAAAATATATGGGGTTTCGTTAAAAGATAACTCTATCCACAAACTGATATTGCAGTTTTCTGGACTTAGGGTACATGTGATGATCCATGTGATAACCCCTAGCGCTTTCTAAGAGTGCTCACAGACATAAGGCAATCTTGGTTTGACAGACAAAACAGATTAAAACAATCCTACAACTGCGGGTACTACCCAACCTCTCAAGCCATTTTCAGCCAAACCTCCTTCCTAAACATAAAACGCACATCCAAGTAATCCAAGCATGATTTTTATTTATATATATTTGCCTGAACCAGGAAGCGGAAGCGGACAAGGGTGCGGAGACGTGCGCGACATGCGGGACCGGAGAGCAGAAATCGGGGGACCAGAGATCGACGACCGACAATCGGGATCGGAGAACAGAGGATCGAGCGGACGGTGGCGCGAGCGAGTGGTGGAGAGTGCGGGAGCTGTGACGGACGGACAGACGGAGCGAGGCTGATTGAAGGAGAGTGATGAGAGGGGTGAATTAGTCGACTAAAAGATAGTGATTGTGAAGGTGGGGAGGGGGCTGAGGGATTAGGGGGTGTGATTGTGTACTGTATACTGGGCTGTACTTTATGCTGATAGGCTGAGGAGACTGCTGCGGCACTGACAGGGTAAAAAGTTGGCTGGGCATTTGCGGCAATAACCTGCTGGGACATCTGTGGGACAATTTAGCTGCTGGGCATTAAATATAATAACTAACAGGCATTTAGTGTAAAGAACTGCTGGGCATAGTTGTACTGACTGCTGGGCATTAATACTACTGGGCACAGTGAAATAACTCCTGGGCAGTGTGTAAAAACTGCTGGGCATTAGTGTAATATCTCTCAGGCATTAGCGTGTTTCTCCTGGGCATAATAGGCATCAGTGTATTAACTGTGGGGTATTAGTGTAACAACTGCTTGAGTACACCAGGGAATTAAGTGTAACTACTGGGCATTAGTGTAATAATTAAGGGGCATTACTATAATAACTACTGGGCATCAGTGTAATAACTGCAGGACATTAGTGTAATAATTAGGGGGCGTTAGGATAACAACTCCAGAGCGTTAGTGTAATAACTGCCGGGTATTAGGGTAACAACTGTTGTGCATTAGTGTAATACCTCCTGTGCATTACCAAAATATCTCTTGGGCATTAATGTAACATTTCCGGGGCATTGTGTAATATCTCCTGGGCATTAGCGTAATAACTGCTGGGCATAGTGTAATAACGGTTGGGCATTAGTGTAATATTCCCAGGGCATTAGTACAATAACTCCTGGGCAGTGTAACATCTCCTGGGCATTAGTGTAATAATTCTTGGGCAGTAGTTTAATGTCTCACGGGCACTAGTGTAATAACTCCTGGGCATTAGTAACTGCTGGGTTTCAGTGTAATAACCACTTGAGTCCAACTGGGCCTACAATTATTAAATAAAAATAAAAAATGTCTTCCGAGAGTGGGTATACAACCCGGTGCACATCATGAGGATAGAGGAGGAGGGGGAAGCGAAGGAGCAGGATCCCAAGGTGGGTAGCTGGGTTACCGTTAGAAGGCGGGGTAGAGGGAAGAGTGCGAGAGAGGCCAGCCATGAATTGATACACCCCAATAGATATGCCAGGTTGCAGGATGTTGGGGATATTAGTTCAGGGGAGGCATTGCTGGAGCAGGACGCCTCCTCTATCCACATGAGGTGAGACTTCACCAGTAAGGATGGGAGAAGGATGGAGGGACAGGAAAGACAGATTCTGGTGGTCTGGGATTCTATTAACCGACATACAGACAAGGTAATCTGCCATTGGGACCATAAGCGTTGAATAGTTTGTTGCTTACCGGCAGCTCATGTTCGACACATTGCGAAACGGATGGACAGGTTACTGGATGGGGATGGGCACGACCCAGCTGCCGTGGTGCACATCGTTACCAATGACAAAATAGGAGGCAAATGGAGTGTCCTAACAAGCGAATTTAGAGACTTAGCTGCTAGGTTGAAGAAAAGGACCTCCACGGTAGTATTTTCTGAGATACTGCAGGTGCCATGAGCCACTTCAGAGAGGCAGCGAGAGTTAAGGGAACTAAACAAGTGGCTCCGGAGCTGGTGTCGGAAAGAGGGCTTTGGGTTCCTGGAGAACTGGCCTGACTTCTCAGTTAGTTACCGGCTCTACAGCAGAGACGGGCTGCATCTTAATGGGGAAGGTGCAGCACTTTTGGGGGGGAAAATGGTTAAAAGACTGGAGGAGCTTTTAAACTAGATAATAGGGGGGGGGAATAAAAATGGATATAATAAATATAGAGCAAGTAACTACAGGGGCAATTAATACAAGGGGGGACAGAGGGCTCACTCCAGTCAATATAGTTAATCTAATCACTCCAGTTAATCTAATTAGTAATGTATCAACCATACCAAGGTCTAATCAAAAAAGTAGTGGAGAGCCAGAAATGAGTAATAATGTAACCCAAACTAGCACCAAACTTAAATGTATGTACACCAATGCTAGAAGTCTAGCAAACAAATTAGAGGAGCTCGAAGTTATGGTACTCGAGGAGGACTTCGATATAGTGGAAATAACTGAAACTTGGCTAGACAGCACACATGACTGGGCTATCAATATACAAGGGTACAACCTGTTCACAAGTAGTGATGGGCTGTTCGAGTGTTCGGCGAGCGCCGAACTTTGCAGGATGTTCGCAGTCTGTTCGACCGCGGAACATCCCACAATGCATTGCACCCTCTGAAACTGTAATTGGCTACAGTCTTGCACCTGACCGCAGCTCAGTACAGATTTAGAGCCATGATTGGGCAAAGTCATGATGCCCAATCATGGCTGACAGCTAAGTCCCTGCTGCACACTATATAAGGCTGCTGACACCGCGGCCCTATGTAGTGTGTTGCAGGAGTTAAACAGTGAGAGTTCTATTTGAGTTAGTAATAGCAGAGTTTTTGCAGAGTGATAGCAGAGTTATATATATATTTATTAGAGTTCTATATATTAGAGTTCTGTATATCAGACTTCTATATATCAGACTTCTATATATCAGACTTCTGTATATCAGACTTCTGTATATCAGACTTCTATATATCAGACTTCTATATATCAATCAGACTTCTGTATATCAGACTTCTGTATATCAGACGTCTATATATCAGACTTCTGTATATCAGACTTCTATATATCAGACTTCTATACATCAGAGTTGTACATATCAGACTTCTGTATATCAGACTTCTATATATCGGTGTTCCATATCAGAGTTATGTGCTATAGCAGTCTCTCATACTGATCTATTATAGCAGTCGATCAGAATAGTCTATTCTGACAGTTGATAATTGCAATCTATTGCTGTACACATCATGTCAGAAAGACCAAAAAGGACAGGCAGAGGCTCCCATGCAGAGATAAGATGGCAAGCAGGCCGTGGTCATGGACGTGGTGCATCCTCTGCAGGCAGGGCATGCTGCTCCTTTCTATCTGGTGCTGGCCGTCGTATGCAGCATCAACATACAGAGGAGTTGGTGGATTGGATAACTAGGCCATCCTCATCCTCTGCCACCCAGGCTCGTAGTGGTTCTTAGTCCACCTCACCTGCCAAAGCATCTTATTCAGCCTCCATGTCCACAGCTACTCCTGCCGTAGCCTTACCATCATGCACGGAGGAGTCAGCTGAATTGTTTCACCACACCATCAGTGACATGCTGCTTGAGGATGCGCTGCAATTCCAGTGCTCTTATTCAGGCTCTGAGGTTGAGAAAGGGAGCAACATCAGCGTACAGGGAGGGGGTGCCAATGACGCACAACGAACTGGCACTCATGTTCCCCCAGCTGCAGCATACTGCCAGGTTGGCTCCAGTGACGAGGACATAGGGGGTGATGATGATGATGAGGTCACTGACATCACTTGGGTGCCTGATCGAACAGAGGAGGAAAGTGAGGAGGAGGCACAACCCCAATGAGGCACAATGTCCTCTACAAGCAACCGTAGCCAGTCCATTGCATCAGAAGGCAGAGCTGCACAGGTGCAGGGCGCTGTTGTCTCGCAGCACACGTCCAGGAACTCTGCTGTCTGGGAGTTTTTCACGACATGTGCAGCAGACCGCAGCATTGCTATTTGCAAGCTTTGTCTCAAGAGGATCAAGCTTGGCAAAAACATCAGCCGCTTGGGTACCACGTGCTTGAAGAGACATATGACCACCTGCCACGCATCTCGTTGGCACAACACTTCCCATCGGTCCTCATCTGTCTCTACCCCCACTATATATCATGCCATGTCCACAATCTCCACTGACAGGGATTATGTTGTAGTAATGGGTTTACCAGGTCCTTCCTCTGAATCTGCCAGCGGCCCAACAGCTGCAGATTTTCAAAGTCAAATTTTGCTGCCCCAGCTGCTGCAGCGGAAGAAAACATATTGTCCCACCCATCCACATGCACAGCGTCTAAATGCCAGCTTGGCCAATTTACTTGCGTTACAGGTGCTGCCTTTCCATCTGGTGGACTCTGCCCCCTTCCGTGACTTTGCTGAATGTGCTGTACCACAGTGGCAGGTACCAAAGCAACATTATTTTCACGGAAGGCCATTCCAGCACTCTACCAGCGTGTAGAAGGCAATGTTTTGGCCTCGTTGGAAAAGGCAGTCAGCAGCAAGGTCCACATTACTGCCGACACGTGGTTCAGCAAGCATGGACAGGTCCGGTACATTTCGTTCACGGCACACTGGGTAACTCTGCTAGCAGCTGGGAGGCATCCAGGACGGGGCTCTGTGCTGGAGCATCCGTCCTCCTCTGCAGATTTCTCCGGCGAAGCGGCAGTTCACCAGAAGCGTGCCAGGGGCTACGCAACGGCCCAAGCAAAAATATGTCATGCTGTGCTTGAGCTGATTTGCTTAGGGGACAGGAGCCACACCAGGGCAGAGATTCTGTCAGCTCTGCAGGGGCAGGCTCAGAGGTGGTTAACACCACGCCAGCTTGAGCTGGGAATGGTTGTCTGTGGTTGACGCATGTTCCATGTCTGGCACACATGCTAAATTTGGTGGTACAGCATTTCCTAACTAGCTACCCAGGGCTGGCAGAGCTTCTCAGGCAGACCAGGAAAGTCTGCAGCCACTTCAGACGGTCATACCCGGCAACTGTTCACCTGGCCGAATTTCAAAAAGAATTCCACCTTCCCACAAACCGTCTGATCTGTGACATGCCCACCAGGTGGAACTCAACATTGGCAATGCTGCAGCGTCTGCACAAGCAGTAGAGGGCCATCAATGAATACTTGTGTGAGTATGGCACAAGGACAGGTTCAGGGGACCTTGTTTTTTTTTTTCCCCTCGTCAGTGGCTGCTGATTAAGGATGCATGCACTGTACTGCCACCATTTGAGGAGGCGACGAGCAGGGACAGTGCATGCATCAGTGACACAATCCCTTTGGTGTTCCTGCTGGAGCACACTCTGTGGTGAATTATAGAAGAGGCAGAGCAGCGGTAGGACAAGGAGGACTTCCTTAGCTCTCAAGGCCCTCTTTACGCAGACAGCATTCCTGCGGGCCTGCAGATCAGACAGGAGGAGGATGAGGAGAGGATTATGTCAGCTGCGGGGGCATTGAAGGTGAGGATGACATAAGACATGCTTCAAGGGAGGGTTTTGTGTCACTGGAAACCCAAGGAGTAGTACATGGCTGGGAGGAGGTAGTGCACGATAGTGTCATCCTCAGCGACCAGGAAGACTTGCATGGGCTCCCTTATCCTGCAAAGCCTGCTAAAGGACCCCAGGATTTGTGGGATCAAGGAGAGGGATCATTACTGGTTGGCATCCCTTCTTGATCCACGGTACAAGCGTAAGGTTGCAGAACTCATCCTGCCCTCACAGAGGGAGCACAGGATGGAACAACTGGAGGACGCTCTAAAGCGAAACTTGTGTAACACCTTTCTAGGCACTGGTAGGTTACTAAGTGATGAAAGAGGTGCTTCTGAGGCTGCGGTTAGTCAGAGGAAGAGTGGTGGAGAAGGGGGGCGCTTGACTGATGCCTTCCGCAATTATTAAAATCTAAGACGCCCAGGGATGTTACATTTAGGCACCCATCGCCAGCGTCTTCACCATATGGTGCAGGACTACCTAGGGGCAAGGGCAGACCTGGACAGCTTTCAAGCTGATGATCCACTGGCTTACTGTGTGCTGAGATTGGATCACTGGCCAGAACTTAGCCAATATGCCATGGAGATACTGGGCTGCCCTTCATCCAGCGTGCTTTCTGAAAGGACGTTCAGTGCTGCTGGAGGTTTTGTCACAGACAAAAGAGTGCGTCTGTCCACAGACTCTATAGACCAGCTGACATTTGTTAAAATGAATCAGTCCTGGATCAGCAGCAGCTATCACTCCCCTGATGCTGATGTTACTGAATAGATCGGGGATCTCTGCATTCGGAAGACATCCTAAGCTGCCTACGCTGGTGGGAGATTATTATGCATTCTTCAACTTAGATTCTCGGTGTCGTGCACCACCGACTAAGACACAGTTTTTCTGCACTTGCATGTGACAGGTGTATACCATTTCAATATTTCAACCCTAGGTCCAACCCTGCACTCTTCCGGAATACCTCTGGAGGGTTACGGTATGGAGGCACTAGCTGGCACCAAAGGCCCAATATTTGGGTGCACTGACCGGTGTACCGGATGCATACCATTTCAATATTTGACTGCAGGGTCCAACCCTGCACTCTTCCTGAATACCTCTGGAGGATTACGGTGTGAATGCACTAGCCGGCACCAAAGGCCCAATTTTAAAGCACCTGTTGTTACTTTCATCCAAAGCCTGCAAAAGAGGCAACATAAGTTATCCAAAAAATCACTAAACTTGTTCCGAGTGTCAGAAAATGTGTCCTCTTCATACAGGCTGTCGCCCCTGTTTAATAGATTAAAGGAAAACCAATTACTGTCAAATGAAATGTAATTTTTTTCTTTTTAAATGTCACTTTTTGCTGCAGCAGGTTCTATAAATCGTACAGATCCGCCACTTCACAGGCAGGTTGTGGGGACCCCCCAGGCACGATATTTGAAGGAATTTTTCATTTTTACTCTTACCCTGTAAATGATGTAAAAATCACTGTTGCTTTAAAAACTCCTTTTTTTTTTTTCTTCTTCATTGATTCTTGTCATTCAGGGCACTACCCGGATCCCCATACACTTTTTTTTGCCAATAAATTGCATTTAAGGTTTGAAAATGGGGACATTTGATTTTCAATGTTCTACCCCCATAGACTTGCATTGCGTTCGAGTTCATATTCTAACTTTTCGGCCGTTCGAATACGAACCAGGGGAATACGGGGGTGTTCGGCTTATCTCTATTCACAAGGGACAGGGTTGGTAGAAAGAGGGGTTGGGGGGTATGCATGTATGTAAAAAATAATCTAACTGTGCACATACGAGATGACCTCATGACAGAGAGTTGCGATGGTATAAGAGTCCTTGTGGCTAGAACTGGATAAAACTAATGCTAGTCGTAAAATAATTGTGGGGTTGTTTTATAAACCCCCCGAATATAGGGGAAGAGGAAGAGGCTCACCTAAATTCACAAATAGCTGGGAAGCAGGGAAATGTTGTTATAATGGGTGACTTTAATTATCTGGACATCGATTGGTCACCTCTCATTCGATAAAGGCGAGCTGTTTTCTGAACCTGTTGTGGGACAATTTCATGGATCAGATGGTTGAGGTTCCAACTAGGAAAAATGCAATACTAGATTTAATAATTTCCAATAATGCGGACTTAGTTGCAGACATTGCGATTAGGGACACATTGGGTAATAGTGATCACAAGGTGATTACTTTTAATGTTGGGTACAGAAAAGAGAAGTGTGTTGGTCTGACAAGAACACTAAACTTCAGAAAGGCAGACTTTGATAAGCTGCGCCGCCAGCAAGTATGCAACACCAAATGAGACAACTTATTTCTAACACTGATTACTGATGAGAAGTGGGATTGGGGAACTACAAGGAATGTAATAAAAGATGTAAACATGAAATCCGGGCAGCTAAAATAGAGTATGAAAACCATTTCGCCACAGTCAGTAAGATGAACCCCAAAAAATGCTACCAATATATAAACAGTAAAAGGGTAAGAAAAGAGCAGATAGGCCCAATAAAAGATGAGAACGGGAGATAAATAACAAATGACAGTGAGAGGGCCAAGGTGTTGAATTATTTTTTCTCCTCAGTATGCACTCGGGGAAAAAGACGGGTTTAATGTAGATAAGAATGCAAGTAGCTCATTGCAAAATATACCACAGTGGTTGACGGTAGTCGGGGTTCAACAAAGACTTGAAAAACGTAATGCAAATAAAGCATTATGACCAGATAACCTGCTTCCCAAGAACTCAGCCAGGTTATAGTGAGACCGTTATTCCTCATTTTCAAGGACTCCTTAATGACTGGCAGGGTACCAAGTGACTGGCGGAAACCTACGGTAGTACCAATATTAAAAAAAGGGTCAAGATGACAAGCTGGGAACTACTGAAAAGTCAGTCTAACATCAATAGTATGCAAACTGTTAGAGGGAATGATAAAGGACAATTTAGTGGAGTATGTTCATCAGCATGGATTTAGGAAGGACCGTACTTGTCAGACTAACTTACTAACATTCTGCAAAGAGTTGAGTAGAGATCTGGATGGAGGGAGGCCGATGGATGTGGCATATCTGGATTTTTTGAAAGCGCTTGACACAGTACCATATAAACGCTTAATACACAAGCTGAGATCTATGGGCATAGATGAAATGTTATGTACATGGTTAGAGAACTGGCTACAGGAACGTGTCCAGAGAGTATCGATAAATGGCTCTTTTTCAGATTGGTCTAGGGTCATGAGTGGCGTGCCCCAGGGTTCTGTGCTAGGCCCCATACTGTTCAACCTGTTTATTAACGATATCAGGGAGGGCGTGAATAGCAATGTTTCTGTGTTTGCTGATGATACGAAAATTGGGAGGGTAATAGACTCGGGCTTAGACATTATAACACTACAGGGGGACCTGGATAAAATTGGGAAGTGGGCAACTATATGGCAGATGAGGTTTAATGTTGATAAATGCAAAAGTAATGCACTTTGGGGTTAAAAATAGGCAAAATGAATACACATTAATGGGAACTTCAGTAGGGAAGTCAGAAATGGAATTTGGCTGTCATAGTAGACCACAGATTGAACAATAGCTTGCAATGCCAGGCTGCGGCAAACAAAGCAAGCAGAGTACTGTCTTGTATTAAAAACGGAATGTACTGTAGAGACAAAGCCATAGTTTTGCCTCTTAATAGATCACTAGTTCTAAACTAAACTAATTAAGGGGCTGGAGGACCAAAGCTATGAGACAAGGTTACTAAATTTAAACATGTTCACGCTAGAAGTGAGGCGATTAAGAGGGGACATGATTTCGATGTACAAGATTTTCAATGGTGATGGCAACATCAGCAATAAACATTTTACAGTAAACTCCATAACAAAGACTAGAGGCCACCACCTAAAATTGGTGGAGAAAGGTTTAACCACAAGGGGCTTCTTCTCAGTTAGAGTGGTTAAAGTCTGAAACTTGCTGCCACAAGCAGTGGTATCAGCGGAGAGTATTTAATCATTAAAAAAGCATTTAGACAACTTCCTCAGAGACCGTAACATACAGGGGTACAGGTACTCTTAAAAAAAAGATCACACAGGGACTCATACACACACATACACATGCAGAATCACATACACGCACGCAATAGGTTGAACATGATGGACCTGTGTCTTTATTCAACCTCAAATACTATGTAACTATGCAACTATATAGTGGCAGCAGGCAGATGGGGATGCCACCTGAGCGACAGAGGAGGTCTCTGTGCAGGAGTCAGGAGGGCTCCACCCTGGAATCAGTCTGTGTGTCTGGCGGACTGGGGAGCAGATCACCTCTGTGGTGAAAAGCAGCCTGTGTGGCAAGAGGACAAAAGACAAGCATGTGTGGCAAGCTCTTTGAATAGAGCCTGTGTGGCCAGAAGTTTTGTTACAGGAACCACCTGAAATTGGTGAGACTTGAAAATTTTATTTTGCTGACAGAAAAAAACTGTACTTTATGTTTGAAAACCCCAGCGAGGGCTCCAGCAGATCTAGAGTTATTAGTTACCTGCCGCCTTCACCTTCATAACATCTCCAAAATATGCACCTTCCTCACCAAGACTTGAAAATTTTATTTTGCTGACAGAAAAAAACTGTACTTTATGTTTGAAAACCCCAGCGAGGGAAAACTGGTATGGACTTTTCAGCATTGAGGTAATAAAAGGGGGCAAAGAAGCCCTTAAAAAGTGCAAAGCGAGTGGAAGTATCCTTAATGTGCTACCATTTGAAGTTAATTATCAATAGATGTATAAATATATACAGGTGAAACTGGAATAATTAGAATATCGTGCTAAAGTGCATTTATTTCACTAATGCAACTTAAAGGAGAACTATGAGGTGAGTGCTTTTCACTCACCTCATAGTTCTAGCCGACCTGTGACAATGAGACTGCCACAGGTCGGCTCAGTAGATCGGGAGGTGAGCGAACACATACCGGGTTCGCTCGCCTCTCGATCCTGTCACGGCTCTCTGCCCGCTGGATTCCCCTCTCCCCGCTCCGATCTGCCAGCGCTGACTGGCGGAACGGACGGGGGAGGGGGCGGGTACAGCTGGCTCTGCCTCTAGATAGGCAGAGCCAGCTGTCACTCACGCAGCTGGGCGGATCCCGTCATCTAAGTTGGGATCCGCTCCGGCTGCGGCGTCTCAGTATACCGTGAGCTGTAGCTCGCGGTATACTGAGCTTAGGGTAACGGGAGGACGCTAGTTTGTGTCCTCCCGTTACCCTAAGGAGAACTATGGGGAAAA